>NC_064550.1:7707500-8007500 GCF_023856365.1 Brienomyrus brachyistius | reverse complement strand
GCGCAGCAGGAGCCATGGGCGGTGCAGCAGGCGGAGGCAGCGCTGGGGCCTCGGGTGGTGCAGCAGCTGCAGCAGGGGCCTCGGGCAGAGGCGCAGACGGCACAGCCGGGACCTCAGGCGCAGCAGCATGCGGCACAGCCTGGACCTCAGGAACGGGCAGAGGAGCAGGAGTCTTTGAGAGCAGCAATGCAGCAGGCATGGGTAGAGCCATGGACGGCTTGTCAACTGCTGGGACTGGAGCCTCGCAGGGCGGCAGCGCTGCAGGAACCACAGCGGGCATGCAGGGGTCTTGGACGCAGCGCAAGCCATCGGAATGGGTTCCTCCCGATATCCGGTGGGGAAATAAACGGCGATGGAGACGGCCCCCAGAAAAATTGTTGATTCCTCCTCTGGTCTCTGCTCTTTCCGCTTCTTCTTTTATCTTCTCCGGTCGGCTTGGGGCGGCGAAGCTGGGAGTGTTTCATAGATGACGGACGTCTGGTCGGCACTCTCCTCGTTTGGCATGGTGACCAGCTGGGTCTGCCCCACCGTTATCCGCTCCGTCAGCCACCAGAGATTTTTGCGTACCTCATGTATGGGGTACGCATTCCCGGGCGGAGGTGCCTCACTCGAGGGTTCCGCTCTGACTGGCTAAACTTAAAGCCACAGGGTCCTACCAGACCTCGGGCTGATTCAGCCAGTACACCACCTCTTGCAGCAGACCGAGGCGCTGGTTCTTGGTCCGCTGCGGTGTGTCTTCTTGGAGGTCTGTCATCCTGTCATGTCAGGACTGGGAAGCAGGTGAAGGGAGCCGTGAGTACAGGCGAACAGGGTTTATTCAGGGAGACAAACTTCGAACGTGCGACGTTAATGACAGACCTGGGGAAACAGACTTAAATGCGGACTGAAATACACAAGACTAACGGCAGGAAACGTAGAACAGCTGGCAAACGGAAGGATTCCACATGGGGTTAACGAGGTAGGCATGGTCCACGAGAGGGCTGGATGGAGGGACATGACAGTCGCAATGACCCTTACACGCATTCTTCCATTGACTTAAGTGTGTTTAAGTGCTTTTCCAGCTACGTGCTCTGGAAGGCCCTATTAAATCAAGGCCCTCGACAAAGCCAAAGACAATATTGCATTTACTGTATAAGAAAGCATAACATGTAACAAGACAAAGCTTTTTACATTTATTATACATCTGTAAATAAACGGTACCTTCTAAAATGCATGTAAATAATTGATATAATACAATTAGAATATGGGCAGCGGTTTAGCTACTGACCTTATACCCCAGACACCAGGAAATGTATGGATGGACAAAACAAATGGATGGATAGACAATAGGATATAGAAATGTATTAGTTACACAAATATATTACCATTAGATCATTATTTGAATAATAATCGATTAATCATGCTCCTACCTGACCACACACGGAGAAATATATGGATCAAAATATTTATTTCCTGTAGTCAAGTAGAACTTATTGGTATAATCTACCAATACATTCTGTCTTTAGTCAGTATAGACCTAGTTCACATTCTGGTTAACGTGCCAAAGTTTCAACTGGTACACAGACAAAATATTTGCTCTGAAGAACACATTTCACAGAACATGCATTTCAAGAACATTTCAAAGAAAAACCACGAAAACCTAAATGTATCTATAAAAGCAGCAGCATAATCAGGTTTTCTTACACTTGTTGCCGGGAGCTGTGCCGACAGACACAAATAGTGCTGACAAATCACTGGCTTTTGCTCAGTGCCACACCTGTGGAATCCATCCATGCAGTGAAAGATGAATGTCTTCTGGTTCTGTAATTACTCAGCAAGAACGAAAATGGTTATTATTGGCTGGGAGAGCGAATGCAGAGTTCTGGCAATAACAGGGAAAACTTCAGAAGGAAAAAACTGCAAACTTATTAGAGAACTGATATACTCACAGTTAGCTTTATTGTTGCTAAATAATATTTAAATACCTTATTTATTATTTATATATGATTTACGTATTTAATTATGCTTTTTCTGATTTTATACACATTCCCTAATATTTGAATATTCGACAATACTGACTCATCCATAGTTACCATTCTTTGTCAGCACACTTAGTTGGTGAATTAAGTAAGCTGAGACTCGTCAGTTAAAGTGTTGTTTTCAATTACAATAAATAAAAATGGGTTTAAAGGAAGTTATGTGCCCTAAGGGGGGCGGCATAGTGGTGCAGTGGTTAGCACTGTTGCCTCACACCTCTGGGACCCGGGTTCGAGTCTCCGCCTGGGTCACATGTGTGTGGAGTTTGCATGTTCTCCCCATGTCGTCGTGGGGTTTCCTCTGGGTACTCCGGTTTCCCCCCCACAGTCCAAAGACATGCTGAGGCTAACTGGACTTGCTAAATTGCCCGTAGGTGTGCATGTGTGAGTGACTGGTGTGTGAGTGTGCCCTGCGATGGGCTGGCCCCCCATCCTGGGTTGTTCCCTGCCTCGTGCCCATTGCTTCCAGGATAGGCTCCGGACCCCCCACGACCCAGTAGGATAAGCGGTTTGGAAAATGGATGGATGGATGGATGGATGGATGTGTCCTAAGCCACAATGTCTCCACTGCATGAAGCTGTGCAGACAGAGAAGGGTGCAAAGACACAGATGACCAAGAACTCTGCACGTTTTTCTTGATATATTTCCCCCGATGGACACTGAATGAATCACACTTTTTCAGGTGGACCACGAAATGCTGGTCTTTCTGTGCCGACTCCTGACTGAATGACTGTCCAGCTGCGGCAGCCACCACAATTTCTTGCTTATGAAAGTGACAAGCGCTTTCTCCCTTCTGCCAACCGGATCTATCTGGAGGTTGGCTGGTGATGCGGTGCGCATTTCCCAGTCTTCTGTGTCGAGGTCCTTGACCGATTATAGAGAGGACATTGATCGCTGATATCAAAGTACCTTTTAAGTGGAAGTCAAAACACATGCATTTCCCCATTGTGACTAGGGTGAGGCTACAGGTGGATGGGAGGTGGTTGGTGGCCACCCAAACCGATCGTTTCCCAGTCAACCTAACAGACACAGATAAAATTAACCAACATGTCCAAATGGCCACTCTGGGTGGCATCACAGTAACACCACTGACGTTGACGTACTTCTGGTTAAAATGTTGATTCACGTAAGGCAGTGACAAACAAAGTCTGCATACTGGTTTTTGTTATTCTTTCATTCATTTTCACTTCCGCTTGATCTATGCAAGCAAGACATAAAAATTGCAATGGAGGAGACCAGCCTGATCCATAACATGAGCAAGCAGGTTTTTCTATGTCTCTCAAGACCATGGGGGTCTGCTGTTTATAGGGTGCAAGGAGGGAATAAGAAAGGATGAGTGTCAGCCCGTCACAACAGATCACACGCAGACACCTACGGACTGTTTGGCAGCTCCAGTTAGCCTCAGCATGTTTTTGGACTGTTGGGGGAAAGCTGGACGATGACGCGGAAGAGGACATGCAAACATAGTAATTTACATAAAACCAAGGCCTAAGTATCATAGATGAAAACCAAATCGCGTTTCAGAACCTATGACAAGATTTTGTTCTGTATTGAGGATTATGAATAACATGTAGGGCTAATTTGACATATTTCGTTATGACTAATATGACTTGTGACTCTCCTCAATTACCTTTGAATATTTGTCCAGTAATAAACATAATTAAATGAAATACTTTGCAGTGAGCTGAACTGGAACAGACACAGGCTTAAGGGACACAAATATACCCATTAAACTCAGCCAGACTTTTCTCATTTACATGAAGTTATGTATCTTAAATTTAGAGATTACGGCATTTTAACATCACTTCAGCTGCTGAGACCAGTGTGTTATATCCCAAAATGTTGGAATTTGGTCTGTGGTGATCTTAATAGGTATGTGCACTCTTTATGAATACAGAGGACCGTTAGGGGTGCCAGCCTCCTGCAATCTGGAAAAAGCAAAGTGCTTTGGTCCCTTTGGCGAGCTACAGTAAGCGAGTATGTGAGCAGAGCGGAGCAAAGCGAAGAGACACGAGAACCATGAGATACAATGATCATTGCGAGATATCAGGCGAGAGGCTGCCGTGAACATGCTCGCCGTCCTCCAAACCAGCGCTGAACGAATGTTTTACGCATGTATGAGTTAAAGTCTGCAGCTTTCGCAAAACTCCCAAAAACTCCCGTTTAATTTCTTAAGCGTTTGAGCTCCCAGTTCCCATCAAAAGTTTGGACACACCTACCCATAGAAAGGTTAATTTGTACTATTCTTTACATTTTAGAATATTTATAAAGACATCAGCAATATAAAATCGCATATATGGATTATCTACTGACCAAAAAAGTATAAAATTGTTGTGTCAGATGCGACACTATCAGTCTCTTATGGAGGCGGCCTGGAGTGTCCAAAATTTTGACTGATGCTGTATATCGAAAGCACAATGGGGAAAGTGACGATGTCGAAGAGTCGACTGTCATCTTGGTATCCACTGCCTTGGAGGAGCAGATGTCCCTGAGCCCTCTAGAGGACAAAGAGGGCAGCGCGATGAGACCCGTACAGTAGGGAACTTCTGTGTTCTAGGGCAGCTAAACTGGCACAATGCAGACTGGACAAGTAAAGCACGCAGCATAGCGGAATGATGAGGAAGGATGAGGGCAGCAGAAATGGCTCCTCAGCTGCATTCAAAACCAACGTCCCAGTTATGACTATAGCTAAGACATTAGCACATGGTAACAGCAGCAGGTCAGCTTATCACATCTAAATTTATCTTGTAGCCCAGGCAACGGGCTGGTCAGAATCAGCCTGTCAGCTGCTCCGCAGTGTCCTGCACTACAAGCCTTCCTGGGCCACACAGTGCCAATTTGTACCTTTCAGGGTACAATTACTTGTCAGTGGGGCTGTACCCTCAAGGTTCTGCCAGTTGTACCCTAGCTGTAGGCAAATGTACTTTTAAAAGGTACAGAAATGTGCCATTGGGGAACATTATGTTCGTACCTTGGGGAACAAAACTGTAGCAGTGTTGTACCCTTTATTTTTACAGTGCAGAAGCAGCCAGACAGGAACCCGTCTGTCCGTCGGAAGCCCTTAAAAGACATTATAGAAGAGAAAACTCAGTGTTCAGTCTGTGAGAGCAGCCCTCAAGATATGAGAAGGGAGGAGAGAAAGTAGGAACTGTTATTTACAGTACAATGCCTCATTTGTCTGCCTCAAATCTGCCTTCATCTTTGACTGGGCATTTTGAAAGTGCTCTGTCACCCCGTTCAGGCTGTTTGTATCAGTCCTGCCACATTTCAGCACTGACTGAGATGCCTCCCACACTCTTCCGGTCATGAATTTCCGCGGCCTTCAAGCACTGTGCCAATTTATGTTGTTAAATGTTCTTATAAATAAATCATTTCTAAGTCTTTGGAGTCTTGGACGTTAGTAAGGCATCAGTAGGTCACAGAGTTAATATATCCTGTTTCATTTCTATGCTGTTGTGAAGTCTCCAAACCTCCAGAGTTTCACTCCTTCACAGTAATTTTCAATTCAGATCTCGGTGGGTGGGATTTTCCTCAGGGAAACGCGCCACATGGCCGTAGTGCCGTGACTGACGCTCCCTCACAATGCAGGTCATGTGCCTCATTCGGGACTCCTAGAGCAACCACTCGTTCGACACAAAGTCAAACCAGAGGTACCCAAGGATTCTCCGAAGACACAGTACCGAAGGAGTCCAGTCTTCATCTCAAGTCACTGGGTAGCTTCCATGTCTCGCAGCCATACAGCAAAACAGGGGGTACCAGGACTCTAAAGACTCGGACCATCATCTTCTTACTAAGGTATTAGGAATGCCACACAACCCTCTCCATCTCCAGAGATCTGGCCACTCCCTGGTCTGCGTACCTCACAGACTGCTGCCACTGAAACATGAGTTTACGAAGCTCCCCCGACAGCAGAGGAAGATGGTCATTATGCCAGAAAGACAAGATGTTCCACACGCCTATCCGGATGGTCCACCTCAAATTAAGATCCAAGTGCTTCTATGCAGTGGCCGACGCATTATTCTATGAGTAATGAATTCAGAGTTTCAGTCTGTGCTATTAAAAATGCTAACATTTAAGTATTGGTTAGGCATATTTGCTTGTTTACAGAATGGAAGAGTAGACAAAGCCGAAGTGTATGTATTAGTACTTAAACAGAATATGGGTCATTCTCACAAATTCATTATCGTAACATATCAAGTGCCTATCTGGAGGAAATGGTTGAGGGATAATTAAATCAGAGCTATAAATTATATAATTTTAATATAGCTAAGAAGTTCAGGTAAAGTCAGTTGCTCTGCACGAAATTCAAACACTCTATTTCACTGTAACATTTCATTGACCCCAGGGTGCACGTTGAAGAATGATATCCCAGACCAAGGGCCGAGGGGGCGTCTATGGGGGGCACACTTGATTAATCTCTAGCAAAAATTATTGATATTGGCTACCTTGCAATTTACAAAACTCAAGAGTGTGTTTTCACCTGCCTGGCTGGCTAAGGATCACAGAAGTGAACGGAAAGCAAAATGAAAAGTATGTTTAAAGTTATTTCGAACATGAGCTAGATGTTAGCCACATAGCAGGGAGACATTGGCGTTTTGTCGCAGTCATGGCAGATACTGGCGGGGGCAAGATGGACAGTCGGCCAGGGTGGCATCTTCAGGGCGGGGGGTTCTGGAAAAGTATGGAATTTTATAATGGAAAGTGTGTAGGAACACAGTGAACAGGATAGCAAAAATTCCAAGCGCTCGTAATGAAAATAATAAATGTCTCTCTTCATTTATTACAGGTTAAAGAAGAAAATAAACATCGTGATGACGACTTTGGTAAAATGTGCTGTTTTTATAGGTAAGCAATCAGTTTTCATTATATTTGTTCCAGAAAATTCAACATTTCCAGCACTCAATTGGTGAAATATTACTAGACATCACTAGACGTCTAATTTTATTTTCCACGAATGACCGTTATAAATTATCATGCAACAAAATATATATGAAAACATTAAATAAAAATTTATTTTATAATTTGACTGCTAGAATCCTGTCTCTTTTTCTTCATGATAACTGTATATTTGCTAAGAAGAAAAACACAAATTAGAATCCTGGTGTACAGGCAAAACGACAAAATAAGAATTTGTTCTCTGCTGTAAAAAGTTACTGATATCCTGCTGGATGTCTAGATGAACACCTCTTCAGTTCCCAAACCTCTCCTCAGGGGCACCTCAGCCATTCCATCCATCCATTTTCTAAACTGCTTATCCTACTGGGTTGCGGGGGGTCCAGAGCCTATCCCAGAAGGAATGGGCATGAGGCAGGGAATAACCCAGAATGGGGGGCCAGCCCATTGCAGGGCACACTCACACACCAGTCACTCACACATGCACACCTACGGGCAATTTAGCAACTCCAATTGGCCTCAGCATGTTTTTGTACTGTGGGGGGAAACTGGAGTACCCGGAGGAAACCCCACGACGACATGGGGAGAACATACAAAGTCCACACACATGTGACCCAGACGGAGACTCGAATCCGGGTCCCAGAGGTGTGCGGCAACAGTGCTAACCACTGCACCACCATGCCGCCCCTCAGCCGTTCCATGTTTTCCTTAAATTTCACCACCTCATTAGTTAAATAAATAACTCGGGTATTGATTAATCAAACAAGGTCTGCTAGTGGTGGAGCTAAAAAAAATACATGAATGTATTGGGTGGTTGCTGAAAATCCTGGGGTGGAATTAGGAGAAGTATTGAAATGGCTAAGCTGATATATATTATGTATGACTTTTGTATACTACTGTATGTTTTGTTTTCCTTTTAATTTTCATACAACATCTATCATAAGTTGCATAGATTTACCATCTTTGAATTAATTGATTACGTTCTGTTTCGGCTCTCAGTTCTGCTGACACCTGGCCTATGCAAGTATATCACAGTATGTCAGGAAGAGGATCAAGACATACGAGTCGACTGCAATATCGAGTCTAAGGCCAACCAGCTTCCCACCTACATGTTTATCATGTCGTCAGGGAAGAAGGAGCTGATCATTAACACCAATTCCACTACTGAAAAGGCTGCCGACCAGTTCAAGGATAAGTCCACTGTGGAGCCATTACCTACGGGGGGGTTCAGGCTGACACTGAGCGGCTATAAGGAGACAGAAAACACCACCTTCTCCTGCAGATCTAATACTGGCACTAACCCTAACCCTATGTTTGTTGAAAAAGGTAAGGAAACTAATTAAGTAATTAATATTAACAAACTGTTTTAAATTACAAACTAATAAAAATAATGATAGCTATTGTACTTTCTCATCTATATTATTATTATAGCTATTAAATTGATGTTGTTAGGAGGGGGCGGCATGGTGGTGCAGTGGTTAGCACTGTTGCCTCACACCTCTGGGACCCGGGTTCAAATCTCCGCCTGGGTCACATGTGTGTGGAGTTTGCATGTTCTTCCCATGTCATCGTGGGGTTTCCTTTGGGTACTCCAGTTTCCCCCCACAGTCCAAAAACATGCTAAGGCTAATTGGACTTGCTAAATTGCCCATAGGTGTGCATGCATGAGTGAATGGTGTGTGAGTGTGCCCTGTGATGGGCTGGCCCCCCATCCTGGGTTGTTTCCAGCCTCGTGCCCATTGCTTCCAGGATAGGCTCCAGACCCCCTGCGACATAAGTGGTTTGGAAAATGGATGGATGGATGGATGGATGTTGTTAGGAGTTGTGATGTATGTGTAATATAACTTCATGCCTGGCATGGGATGGATTTCTTTCCGGCTTGCAGGTAAAATGCTTCAGTGTTCGACAATCAGCGTTTACCTGCACGGCTGTTCCTGGCTCGTCTACCTTCTGCTCACATTCTATTCCATTCAGAGCTGGCAGTTGGTGAGCCTCTAAGAAAACAACATCAAGTTCCATCAATAAAAATCTGTAGTGATGGGGTAGTTGAATACTTGTGAATCCATTTGGAGCATTATATAAAAAAATATATTTAAAAAATTCAATGACCTAAGAAAGTGCATGTATGTGTGACCCCTGGTGGTCTGTAATCCATTTTACACCTTCATTGGTTTCTTTAATTAGAATGTATAGTATCAATGCTGATGTCCATGTATTATGAGTAAGTAAGGGGGAAGGGGAAGGAGTTCCTATATAGTGATTAAATGCCGATCTTTCCTCTGAAGCAGCCTTATCTTAAATCATCAGCTTGTTACTTCCAGAAAATGGCAAGAAGATTGATGAGCTTGACAGAAATAGTCAGGATGTATTATTTCTAAGTGTTGATGTAATATGCATTTGTCCCTAAGCACCTGTCCTAATTCCTGGTGTGCAGCCATAAAAGGAACATTTCTCCAAAGTATAAAAGTCAAAAAGGACAAAAGCAAGAAATCTTTTTACAAAGAAACAAAACGTCTCGTTCAGAATTTCTCCAAAGTCTGCAATGAGAATGAACCATAATCAAAATGTTCCATTATTCCTTAAATGGTGTTGGACTTTATGTAATATAGTCTGACTGGGTTCAGTTTGATGAGAGAGCATTAAAATAAGGAAAAATGACATCTTTATGATAAAATTTTTTGTTTTGTTTGTTAGGTTTACGTTGCAGACTCAAAATTCGCTGTTTGACCACAATTTTATCTTCATAAAATGTGTCCCTTTAAGTGCATGATTACAGCAGACATGCTTGTCTTGCAAACTGCAGGCGATTCCCGGTTTGTCAGTGTTACTCTGTCCGCATTTACTGTAACTACAGTGAGACGTCAGGCAGCAGCAGCATTGTGGTGTGTATAAGCATTAACATTAATGTGCTACACTGTGTATGAATCCTAATAGAGCCGCACTATATTACGAACAGGTGGGGTCACAAGTAACATTATTCTTTGACCATCTAGTGTCTGCTTAAGCTGTTGCAAGTTGTGAATGCTTTAGAAGTGTATTCAGTGCTCAGGTATATATATGTTCATGCAGTATTGAAACATTATACATGAACGATTATTAAATATCCAACTTTGTCTCTGACCACAATTTCATATACCAATTTCCTGTAAAGAATTAACCTTACACAATTTATTAAGCTCAGTGCTTCACAGAATGTTATTCAAAGAAAGCATATATGTTAATACTATATGGTTGTGGCTGTTGAAAATCAAACCTACCTTAATATTCTTTGAAACATATTGAATAAAGTGCTTTATCAGTATAATTACCTAAGCTATACTTTTTTCTGAGGTGAGAATTTCAGATGTGTGTGAATCTCTGTGTGGTCTTGCCTCTGCATCCCTGTGTCCATCCTGTCAGTTTATGTTCTGTGTTTATTCGCTTATCATCTGGATCATCTGCAGTCATCCGGATCCCTGGAAGCATTTAGTACAGGGGTGGCCAATCTTATCCTCAAAGGGCCGGTGTGTTTGCAGGTTTTTGGGATAAACTTTAGGTCAGCTGTTCAAACCCAGGTGTGAGGACTCATCAGCCAATCAGTCCTCTAAATAGTGACCTAATTAGGGAGTTGCAGTGAAAACCCGCATACGCACTGGCCCTTTGCGGATAAGATTGGTCACCCCTGATTTAGTAAATGGTAGGCCAACCTAGCAAAGATTACTAGGGCATTATGGGTAAATGCATCCATCCACCTTCCATAAACACATAATCAGTAGAGCATTGTTTCCCAACCTGGTGTTCTGGGACCCTCAGATATTGGAACTTATACCAACAAACTCACAGCACAACATAGGGGACACCCAGGGTGGGACAGCAGTCCATCATAGGACACACACTCTCACTGTGGGCAGGTAGCAGTTCATATTACTGTATGTCTTTCAAAAAGAGGAGAAAAGAAACCATGTGTAATAAGAAGAACAAAAATTCAACCAAGACCCAAACCAAGAGGTGTGAGGAGCCTCAGTGAGCCAGTGTACTACTGTACACTGTACAGCTTAGGTGCTGCCCTAATTTAACACACCTGACACAGGTAATCAGGCCCTTCAGTATCTCAGTATTAAAGCCAGTTTAGGTTCAACCTCCAATTCAGTATTTATCTGAATCAAGTGTGGCAGATTAGCACTGCAGGGTGGTAAAATTCCAGAAGGAGGGTTGGGTAGCAGGGAGCATGATGGTGCAGTGGTTGGCACTGTTGTCTCACACCTCTGGGACATGGGTTCAAGTCTCTGAAAGAGTTCCAAGTTTGTGGAGTTTGCACGTTCTCCCCATTTCTATGTATTCTGGTCCCCCCCCAGTCCAAAAATATGCTGAGTTTGAGTTACCAAATTGCCTGAAGGTGTGTGAATGTAATGGGTTGGCACCCCATCCCAGGTTGTTCCCTGCTTTGCACCCAGAGGCTCTGGACTCCCACTCCATGACCCTATGATAGGATAAATGGTTTTAGAAAATGGATGGATGGATAGGTATAGCAACCCTGTATTATACAGGAAATTCCACTAAACAAAAAAATAAAGATTTAAACTTGTAATGGTTAAAAACACGATATATAACTACCAATTAATCATCAAAGAAGGTAACCAGATAATCAATGTCAGGGAGGACATTTTGACCTAGGACAGGATTTGTAAACTACCATTTCAATTAAAAAGACCCGAATTTCACTTAAGCCGTGAATTCTTGCTTTGTGCTGATTGGTCAGTCATGTCATGCATGTGTCACCAATGTTAAACTGAAACAGATGGCTGAGTCTTTAAATCAATCAGTCGAAGCACAAGAGGAATTGAACTATTTAGCCAGGCACCGTCACGTTTCAGTTTTAAAGTAGTTTGTAAAACCGGAACATGCTTGTTCACTGCCATTGGGATCGCATCAACCAGGGGCTTGCAGTGTTTCATAGATGTCTTGACTTGTTGATGTTTTGAAATCTTAACATTGTGAGGCTGACTTGTACAGACTCACAATGTCCACTTTTGTTTTTGCCTGCAAGATTTAGAGGAGACATATTCCCCTAGGGAGGCTTTATCAGCAGGGCTGAACCTAGGACAGAACAAACTTTTTGTTTAAAAACACTAATCTCTATTTCGCAGTAAAAAGTTTCCCATAGCAAAATAAACTGCATGATCCCAATAAAACAGCATATGGTCCTTTATTTAACAATACAACAGGTATTATTCAAATAAACATTCTATAACACCGTTTCCCAAACTGTTGGTCGTGCCCCCCTAGTGGGCTGTTAGGGTATTGAAAGTGGGGCGCCACATGTGGCTGCAGAGCTTTTGTAGGTCAATTCATTTGATAGATAATTCGCGGGGGGCAACTTGATAGCAAGCTAAAACCACCAGAAAAAATATATTGATGGCTGTCGATTAAAGCAAAAAAGATTTAAAAAAATGAAAAGCAAACAGCGACTTTAAAACGAAAGGTTAGGAGAAAATCCCGTAAGCAGTGAGTATTTAGCATTTGGATTACAAGTTTACAACATCAACGCTTTCATTAGGCAAGTGAGCATAATTATGAAAAAAATAAAACGGTACTTTCACCACAGTATTGCAAATATACAAATAAAGTTGATATTTATATTCAGTCTTTATTCTTTTCTGTGGTCATCAAACGTGCAGCTAACTCCAAGGCAAATGATCTTGCACCATAAATTAGATATACCATATACCATAGGCTGCAGGTGGAGACATCGCCCAATCTCTACCGATTTACAAAAGGAAAAATTACTTGCGTTTTTACTATGCTATTGATGACCGAATTAGGTTGACCATGAAAAATATTCCGATTAACGATCGCTGTTAATATAAAAAGAGTAAAAAATACAGAATTACTTTATAATTGTAATTTAGTAGAAATTAAAAGATTCTAACATTGTTAATACGCAGTAGAAGTAAAAAGTACCCAAAAGGCTTACGTACAGTAACGAACTTTCTAACCCGCCTTAAATATCCAATTTGTAAGTAATTTGTTACGTACAGTAACGAAATTACAATGATCGAGACCAATATATAATTTTCTCAAAAATTCAGCACGAACTGAACAGACCGCTAACCGATGACGTTTACAGTAACACAAAACGTCATCAACCTTCGCCGACCGCACTCTAGCTGCAGGTATTCAGTCTCACTTTTGAAAGCACTTTTTGGCCGCGGTTGGCTTCCGTAACTGAAGTGAAAGCGCAGCCGATGGAGAAAATGGCTACTACCAGCAGCGCTGGCAAGGATTCGGTTCTCTCTAAAGCAGAGTACCTCAAGAGGTATTTGGGAGGTGATAACGATGGCAAACAGTCCAAAGACAAGAAGACGAAACGGAAGCGAATTAATCGCGTTGGAAAAGGGTGCGTGGTACATCAATACACTTCTTATTAAAATGAATGTAATGGAAAGTTGGGCAGCTATTTGTTCATCGCTGTTCCTAGAAAATTTCTAAATTAGAATTTCGTTTTAGGCTAAAAATAGTTGATGACGATGTGGACTGGAAGCAGCTGGTGAACATAGACGAAAAAGAAAACCATGAAGAAGACGATGAAGAAGAGGCACCTGTGGTAATCTAACATTTGTTCTCTATTAGTATCCAGTGTTTATTTTAGGTTAGATTTTGTTTGATAACTCATGCATTCAAAGTTCTGTAAAAGGCAAATGAATTGCATCATTGTGGATAAATTTGTAGAGTGCGATGTCGTTAACAGGTAATCCCATTATTGCACCTATTTAGGTATATGAATGAAGTAACGAGCCATAGTCTGTTCCTTGGACTTAATTGCTCTTGTTTTTAAGTTATTGGTCAAGATTTCTTACAGTTGTGCTAGTATCATGGACATATGTTTGACGCACAGGTGGCTGAAGTTATAGATGAACGGCCGAATGAAATAAAGTGCTTGGAGGAGTTCAGGACTAGCAATAAGTGGCGCCTTCTGGGAGGTGAGAGGAGAAAATGCTCGGAATCACTGTTAGCTTGTGCATTGTCAGTTTAATGATAATGCGTCCTGTTTGTTATTGAAGTATGCATCTGAAAATATGATCCCACCCTTTATAGTTACAAATGAAGAATCCCAGGAATCTCAAGAGTCATTTGGCTGCTCTTCTGTGCCAAGGTAGTAAAAATTGCATTGACAGTGTGGTATAATCTGAAACATAATTTAAGTAAATAATCCTCATGTTTCTCATTGCTTTATGCAGCTATTATCAGACAATTTTACACATAGTTATAATGGCGGTCTGACATAAATAGAATTCATGTATCCATGTCCAGAACTACTCATTTTTGCCTGATAGACTCATTTTCTGCACACTCATATACTGTTATAATAAGTACTTGATGCCAAAGCATTACAGTGCCGTGTTTCAATTGTCATGTGTACATAGTATATGAACCTTAATAAATAGTACTGCCATAGAAGCCACATAAACACAATAAGACGGGCAAAATTTTTATTTGGTGTCACGTTTGAACTTTGCAGTTTAAGTTCTGAGTATTTGCATATTCCTAAACTACACTATATAGAAGGCAAAAGCCTTTTTGTGTTGTAACTGAACCTTTTTTGCTCTTTTTTTTCTTTTTGTATGAATAAACAAAATAGCACAGAAACAACATCTCAACAGAAAACCACGGGTTCAAAGGGAACGAGGAAGGGTTCTTCAACTGCCACGACAACAAAAAGGGCTCGCCATGATTCTCCTGATGTTTCATGCAAGAGAAAAATGCGTCACGACTCACCTGACCAATCGCCAGTGAGGAAAATGCGTCACGATTCACCTGACCAATCGCCAGTGAGGAAAATGCGTCACGACTCACCTGACCAATCGCCAGTGAGGAAAATGCGTCACGACTCACCTGACCAATCGCCAGTGAGGAAAATGCGTCACGACTCACCTGATCAGTCGCCAGTGAGGAAAATGCGTCACGACTCACCTGATCAGTCACCAGTGAGGAAAAGTTCCATGTCATCCTCTCATCCACAAAGGAAGCAAAGCAGTTCCCATTCTAGCTCGCAGAAAAAACAAACAAAAGGTACTGAATTTGTCCTTGTAAATTAGTGAATTTTGTTACATTTCCTCAAAAAGTACACGACCAAACCCTTAATATGAGTGACACAACAGCAATATCAAATATCAAAGTACAGCGTGATTGGGACGGTGCTTAATGTGGTGGAATTTATCCTGTAATTCTTTCTTTTAAGGTTCTCCATCTAGAAGCAAGACTCGAGGTCATCCCGTCAGGCATGACTCTGATTCTGATCTGTCTCCACCAAGACTCTCCGGAAAACACTCCCCAGATCGTTCTCCCCCACGGAAACAATCACAGCAGCGAAAGAGGAGAGACTCTGATTCTGACCTGTCACCCCCTCGGAAAAATAAGCAGACGGCTCAGAGCTCTGACTCTGACCTCTCCCCCCCCAGAAGGGTTTCACGCCACTCTTCAGATACACCAGTGGCAAGTTTCATTCGTTCATTCATTCGTTCATGCATTTGTTCAGTTGTTTGTTTGTTTATCTTTTTTATTGGTGTTTTCTCTGTGTTAATACACAAATATCAATGAATTTCTCCTTTACGCTTTGGATGATACTCCAGGGTGGTATGACAGTAGTGGAATTATGAATGTAAAGGTATTCTTGTCCATGAACCAGGGTCCGCAGATGCTTTCCGGAGGTACAGCGGGCCTGGTGTCTGTAGAAGTTCTGAGAAGGGAGCGAGAAGTGAACCGCAAGCTAGAGAGCAAAAACATGTCCCTGGAAGGTTAGTGGCAACACCGTCTGCGTACTGGTGTAAACACACGGCTGTTATGCTTATGTTTGTTATAAGAGATGCCATAAGAGAGCCAAATTATTTTCAGATGAGTCTCGCAATGCACAGACCATCTTCAGAGACAAATCAGGGAAGAGACGGGATATTGAACAAGAGCGGGAAGAGCAGCAGAAGAAAGCTGGAGAGAAGGCCGAAAGGGACATGAAATATTTTGAGTGGGGGAAAGGGTAAGTATTTCGTTATTGGTGAATAAAAAGAGATAAGTAAGTGGAGTTCTTGAGACTTCCCACACTAAAATGATCAAGGTAGGACCAAAATTAACCAGGATTTTTCATAAATGTCTTTATTTTTAAATTGGTACTCGGCAACAATCGGACAATGTGTGACAAATAAAACATGAAACGATCCTTACTAAATAATCACATAGAAACAGAAAAGATGTGTGACTCCTTAACACCGCAAACCGATTTGTTATATAGAATTAATAATTTTTGTTTATGTGGTAGCTTGATGATGTTCAAAGAGCCAGTCTTTACTTATATTTTTATGTTATTTTGAAAACTTTGTTAGTGTAATTCTGTAGGTTTTGCCCAAGTCATTCAACACATTTAACTAACTGGACCAGTTAAGCCGAGAAAATGAGTTTAAGTAAAAACCAGGGAGGTATTCCACAAAGCAGAATTTCCCAGTTAGCAGGAAAGCTTAAGCCAAACATGGAAACTGTCCAGTAGGAGGAGAGGTAAGTGACATTCCTAATGGAGAATTCTTACATTTGGTTTAAGTTATCTGGCTAATGAAGAAATCCTGCTTTGTGGAATACCCCCCATATTTCACATCGCACCAGATGAGACCAATAATCAAGAAAGTTTATGAGCTACAGCTTAAAGTAAGGTTTTTAACCATGGTCTGGTGTGTCCCATGAACGTGTTCCAGTAAGCTGAGCGCCTTTGCGTTTTTGCGTGGCTGTGTCTAGGGTGGCGCAGGGCCAAATGCAGCAGCAGAATGTGCAGGATGCACTGAAGGAGGTGGAGAAACCACTGGCACGGCACATCGACGACGAGGACCTGGACCGCATGCTGCGGGACCAGGAGCGCGAGGGCGACCCTATGGCCGCAATGCTGCGCAAGAAGAAGGAAAAAGACTCTCAGCGCAAGGGAGTTAAAGGTCTGCAGTGCCTGGCCTGCCTTTGTAGATTTAAATGGCTATTACAGGAATATTGGTTCTGAAACCTGTGTTTTTTTTATCATTATATAGAGAAACCTCGCTATAAAGGACCTGCCCCTCCCCCAAACCGGTTTAACATTATGCCTGGGTATCGTTGGGATGGTGTGGACAGGTAAGACCGTCCGATTTTGCATCCCCCTCTCTGTGTTTGTTTCGTTCTTGTTTATATTGTAAGCCAGGTGCATTTAGTTAACTTTTGAAAAGGAAGAATATTCACGAATAAGATGTTAACTTTTCGTACTGAACAATTCGTGCTGCAGGTCAAATGGGTTTGAGAAGCAGCGGTACAGCCGGATGGCGGAGCAGAAAGCTGTGCAGGAGATGGCGTATAAATGGAGCGTGGAGGATATGTGAGCCTGGCGGCACGTCTGTGGGAACGCTCTCTGGAAAGATCGTTTTGGTTATATACTGTACAAAAAAATCTGTTTTAAAATTTTAATGGATACTTTTTTTTTTTTTTTTTAAATAAAATCCAAAAAAGTGTTTTCTGCCTTCTTTTAATGTATAAGTATGGATTTTTTTTGCTTCTGTATATTTCCTACGATATCTGGAAGAGGCCGTTACCCAGTTTCTCATCGTTCTCCATGGTGGGATGATTCTGAAGGTATCGACGAAGCCGACACACTGGAAGGCTGATTGGCCTAAAAAAAAAAATCCGTGTTTAGGAGGCATGGGGCTTTGGCACCGACTGTGTGGTATTTAGTGCGACTGACCGATAAGCCTCTTGATGTACGGTGCTGAAATCCTGCTCTCCCTGGACGGCTGCCGTCTCCAGCGGCTTGCAGATAGTCGCCCTTTCTGCCCTCTTTGGCACAAATGTCAGTAAGTTTGTTGTATCACTCTCAAACTTTCCCTTGAAACAAGAAGTGAAGCATCATGTAGGCTAAGGGATAAATGAACTGGTCAGAACACTAAACAAAAATGTTTTTCCTACTCGGTTGCAAGCATCTGTTTCCTCTTAATGTAACAGAATCGATATAAGGAAAGTAAAATAAAGTTTTAGGACACCATAATCGATATTTGCTTATATAGTGTATGCCGATATAGTTCTTCTTACTGCTTGGGTGGTTGCAGATTACAGCCATTGTACACAGCACCTTTGGTGAATGTGTTAATGGTGACTACAGTTATACGGTATCAGTCAAAAGTATGGACACACCTGCTGAAATTTTTTTTCTTTTCTCAACTAAATAATGTGAGCCGGGAAAGAGATGGAGTGCTGTGATAGATGACCTGGCCCCCACAATCACTGCCCCCCCCCCCCCCCCCCCCCCGACATAAATCCTGGTTTGGGATAAGTTTGATCGGAGAGTAACAGCAAAGTAGCCAACTTAAGCCAGGAACTTATGGGAACTCCTTCATGACTGTTGGAGATGCATTTCAGGTGGCTACATCTAGAAGCTGCTTGAGAGAACGCCATGAATCTGCAATGATGTCACCGAAGCAAAAGGGGGCTATTTTACAGAGATTAAAATCTGAGGTGTTGAACACCTCTCTCGGCCATTGCAATATTTAGTATGTGTTACTCCATTGCCTCAGGGTCTAACACTATATCATGAATCACGATGAAAACAGAGTCAAATGCATTAAAGGCAGGTGTGTCCAGACTGTGATACTGTATACGGTTATCAAGCATTTCATGTCAGATCTCATTAGGACGGCAGGTTGAAAATCATTGCTGAATATTGCTTCTGCGTTAACAGAAAATGTCCTCACCACAGGCTTCATGTGACCCGTGTCGTAGAGGTCGCCATGACGCACTCGCGTTTTCACACCCCAGTCTTTGAAGAAGTCCCTGTTGGATGTCTGGCCATTGAAGGGTCCCTGCAGGAGGTCTAGGTTGGACCCCCAGGCTTTAGCAGGCTGCTGACGGGCAGTTATCAGTGGGAGGCGCTGAAAATCCAACTGCACAGAAAGATTTTATGAACAAATATGCATTATTCTGGAGTGAGAGAGAGTGTGAGGTTTAGGTTGGTTAAGGAACAAAAATCAAGGTTTCTGTTCCAGGGATAATTCATGAGCAACTTCATTTTTGTGTCAACATCTTAAACTGGTATAAAACAAAATTAGAAATCGATGCTACTTACCTTGGTAACTGTGTCACCCTGGAACTCTGCATCGCCATTAACCACCAGTTCTTCTTTGAGTTTGGCTGGCTCAGGTCTGAGGTGTTCAGAGGCATCCCAGCCAGGGTAAGAATCCATTTGTACTGTCCTGAAATCACTCCTTGAAAACAGATAGGGTGTGTTCTTAGACTAAACCCCTTTATCACAGTCTTTAAATGGCCTTGATTTTGAAATGGATACCAGAAGTCAAATTTAAATACTCGTCAGAGGATGTCATACCATATTTTTTTTCCAATTGTTTCTGAGTTATTTTTTGCCTTGAAAAACTGAATTCAGATCAGTAATATAAATAGTGGGCTTCATAAATGATCAAATGTGAT
This sequence comes from Brienomyrus brachyistius, assembly GCF_023856365.1. Taxonomy (NCBI): domain Eukaryota; kingdom Metazoa; phylum Chordata; class Actinopteri; order Osteoglossiformes; family Mormyridae; genus Brienomyrus; species Brienomyrus brachyistius. Next base: position 7,988,139 of record NC_064550.1, on the reverse strand, counting down.
TTTGTGATTTTGCTCAAGGCTATTATTATTTTTAAAGGCTATGTCTTTTCACTTAACCGTTGCTTTAATTAGACCAGGGCTCTTAACTCTGGACCTCGATTTTAAATCCCGGCCTTGTTTTCAGTTCTTGCAGGTAGTTCGTTTAATGGATACGGATTCTGATTGGCTAGAGGCTTCACACCCGGCTCACAGGTAAAGTAAGGCTGGGAAATCAGCAGCGCTCGCACCTTGAGGACCATGAGTCACATAGCCCTGATTTAGAGCATCAGAAGAAGTACTTAAATATTCATCTTAATTTAATCTGAGCATTTTCTTCAATAATTCGTCCCTGACTAAACACAGACAGTTTATACAGTTAGCTTCTGGGAAAATGACTGAGAAATGCTTATCAAATTAAAAAATAAATATGTTATATAAAAAATAGAGCTGCAAAGTCAATGAATCACACTGCTATACCCTGTAAGCCACTAGCCCATACATAGCTTATCCATAAATATTATTTTATAACGCTGTATCCCTGAGATGAGACATGCTGAGTGCTCTTACCTCAGTGCTAGATTGATGCCAAGGTTGTCAGGATGCTGCATGGCTGGTGACCTCCTTTGGGGTTTGCAGTCTTTCTGGCGGAAATCGCATCTGTACTTGGTAAGATGCTCCATAGGAGCCGGCACGGGCTCTGCTCTCGTCGCTGCTCTACGCTCCCGCACTGCGGCAGGCTCCACGTGCGGGTAGGGTTTGTATTCCTCCTGGTGCGTTGTCACAAACTGTCTCTCTCCTGTAGCAGTAGTTCATTCACTTTTTATAAGTAAAAAATCAAGCAAGAGCTAATAAGGAAGAACTGGAACATAGAAGATTCTAACCTTCAAGTTTAAGACTCACAGGCATCTGCTTCTGCTCTTGCCTTTCTCCACTTTTTTGGACGAATTCTCTCCGCGATGTCGTTTGCATCTTCTCTCTTTTGTCTGGATAAAGTAATGAGCCTATGTAGGAAAAAATGAGTTTCAACCTTCCATCCATCCATCTCCTAACCGTACCCTGCAGTTTGAACTGGGAAAATCCAGAAAGCTGCTGTAGTGGTTTCCTGTACTGGTTCACCTTGCCAGCACTTCACTTAATTCACATTCCATAAAACCCTTTTCAGTGATTTTTCCAATATGTCTGAATGCTGAGTCACTGAAACACTTGCCTACTACAGCGGAAAGTTCTCCTATCCTAGGAAACGATTTTGTGTGACAGTGACAGTTATCACCACAAGCGTTGACTTTCAGTCTTCGATGAGGTGGTTCCTCCTTTGGAGTCACAGGCCACTTTACTGTTGTTGTATCCGTCCCTTTCGTGGATGCTGGAATCCCCTGAACAGATAAGGAGGTTATAATGAGAAAGCGCCTCAATGGCTCTAGCATCAAAGACTGGATATGAGGGTGGATTTACCTATGAGGACAGACAAACTGTAACTTACTTTCGCAACATTCTGTGACAACAGAGGCTTGGTACAACAGTGGACATCTGAAATAAAATGATAAAAGAGGAAGGAGGTTTAGTTTTTCTCACTCTGCATGTCTACCTTCTATTATCTGTATAATTTACTGTATAGTGGGGAAATATGCCAGTCGTGCATATACTGTACCAGTGTAACAGCTGGACACACCTGCGTTTTATGCATTTTAGCTATGTAGTTCACCTTATAGCAGGATTCCCCACTTCCAGCCCTAGAGAGTCAGTTTGCAGATTTGCCTGCTCAGACACACATAGAAATTAGGCCAATTAGGTGAATAAGGTGTGTTTGAACCGGGGATTCTGCAAACTGTGTTGGATTCCGGCCAGGACCGGAATTGGGGAGCGCCGTGTTCAAGGTAGTGAAGTATATCGCAATGACCAAGAGACGTGACCCATTCATCTATTTTCTATACCTACAGGGTGATGGCGGCCAAGAATCTACATGTACAAGGCTGAGAATAACTCAGGATGGGGCAGCATCCCATCACAGGGCACATTCACACCGTTTCCGGGGTGAGGGGGAAACTAGCAATGACAACCGCGAGTAGGGAAAGTATTTTTCAGTGAATAAAATGCGTTTGGTATGACAATACAGGCATGGTAAAAACTAGCAGTGTAACGGTACACGTATTCGTACCGAAAATTTTCGGTACGGGTCTTTCGATTTGGTACACATATGTACCAAAGGAATGTAGCAAATGCGGAACCTTTGTCTGTTTCCCCTGAGCAACATTTGGAAAGGGACGGATGAAGCCGCGCCACTACGCATGCGGGCGTACGTCCCAATGTGAAGCTGGAAGGTGTTAATATGAATACATAAGTACAGCGCAGGAATTTTTTTAAATGCTCCACCATAATTGATATTTATTTTGTTATGGTTTGTATTTTTTAAGACAATATTTGTGTTGCGCAGTTCTAAGCCGCTATTGTAATGCAGTACAGACCCAGTACAGTTAATTTTCTAAATGTGTACCATGGATATTTATTTTATTTTCATTTACGTAAGAGAATATTTATTTCGATTTATTTTTAAGTAAAGGTTAGTGTTTTATTAGTAGGTTGCAGTAATATTGACAGAGACTTTTTAAGAAAGACATACATTGTTCAGTAAATCACTGTTTAATAAAGAAATAAAGAAGCAATTCACGCTTTGTTTCTTTTACCTAATGAAAACGTACCGAACTGTAACTTCAAAACCGAGGTACGTACCGCACCACGATTTTTGTGTACCGTTACACCCCTAGAAAACACATTTGCCCTCCTTCAGCTGTAAGCAAAATTGCTTCAAGGAAGAATTAGTGTAAATGCCTGTACAGTTCTGTGCATTATGATGCTTGTAAAAATCACATCACATCACTACAGCAGTGTCTGAGGATTTCTTTGAGTGATTTTCTTTGCTGCATAATGGTGAGTTTGGCGTTACCCTGGGTGGGCAATTCAGGTCCAGTGAGTAAAAGTCCAGACCAAGGTTTTGTTTCAACCAACCAGTTGGGTATAAAGAGTCTCAGTCACAGAGTATTTAATTGGTGAGTTGAAACAAAATCTTGGTCTGGATTTATACTCTCTGGACCTAAATTACTCACCTCTGGGCGTTACCCCAGCCTTGTGCCCCCCACCCCCCAAGAATTCCCTGATCAAGAGGAGCAGTTAGATGGATAAATGCTGGCCACACCTTCAGCGGGTACCAGTTGTGGGGGGTTACCATGGAGGGGTTACCATGGAGGGTTACCATGAGGGGGTTACCATGGGGAGGTTACCATGGAGGGGTTACCATGGAGGGTTACCATGAGGGGGTTACCATGGGGAGGTTACAATGGAGGGTTACCATGGAGGGTTACCATGGGGGGTTACCATGGGGGGTTACCATGGGGCCAGGCGAAGCTGCACTTGTAGTCACTAATCAGCTGGTTGTCAAATCCCCAGCCAATCTGCACGTTTCCATTCAACCTTCTGCACCCCCGGTGTCGCTTATGTTTCCTATTACAAAACGCACAGCATTAAGATTACGCATACCTCGCTTTTAAAATTGAATACAGATGGTTGTATTATACATAAACGGTACACATGTACGGACGTAAACTTAATACCATTCAGAGCACTACATGCACTGATAATACACAAGCTATAAGCAGAGCATAAAGTGCATTTTAGATTTTTAATTCTTAACCTTAATATCAATGCGCCATATAAGACAGAATTATAGCAAAATCATGTGATTTTATTTTCATGTCAACACATATTTTGCATTTTATTTTTGTAGATTTGATCTGATTTCTCTTACCCACAGTCGCAGAGCTCACATATACAAGTAAAACTGGGAAAGTCCTCATTTTCCTGGTCCATTGTTGGAAATTTTCATTAGAATCTTCATTCAAATTTCTTTTTCAGGAATAAGCAATGACCATAAATTAGAAAAATTCGAGTTTCCACCGGTTCTCAAGTGAAACAGAAAGAAGGGCAGCTGCTGGCTTTGCTGTAAACTTGTTGCTATGGCACCTGCACTCACTAACACTCAGTGAGTGTTATTCAAAAGAGTTTTGAACAATGAGCTATTATTAGTTCCAAGGGTGATAGTACATGGCCTCCTCATTTGTTTATCCACTGTCGATTCACTGGAACTGTTAAACAATAAATTAAAGTATTAAAACAAAACAATTTTTATCAAAGCCAGCTATTACTGCACATAATCAGCTTAATCCCAGGCTGGCCATCTGGTATACTGAGCATTTTCCCAGTGGGCTACTGGTTTTGTGGCCTGGCAAAATTTTCATGGGGACCCCCCTGCTTTACAGAATATATTGTGGGGTACCTCAAAGTCCAGGGTTCATTTTTAATCATAGTCCAGCCCTGACCTAACCCTTTTTTCATCCACTAAGAACTTCCAGTGCAGAATTAGTCATTTTAAGAACAGCAGAATTTGCTTAAGATGTCTGCATAGCCTAATATGCTTGTATTCTGGCTTATTGGCTTGGGCATCAGTACGGGAGCCCATTTTCTGATGCAGGTCTCGGGGAACCGATAATTCTGCTGGAGGATCAGAGCCAAAAGAACAAAGATGGGGAATCACTTCCTCCAAGGGAACTGCTGAAAATAGTATTACCCCTTAGTAGTACCCCTTGGTAGTACCCCTTAGTAGTACCCCTTAGTAGTACCCCTTGGTAGTACCCCTATCTGTATTTTGGTATTTAATCTGTTTATCCAAACAAACAATACAGACTTTGTAAAACCTCGGATTTATAAACACCTTTCTTGAGATTTCAAGAGAAACTCAGCACATTTACTTCTTAGTAGGTACTATTACTATTATTTGGTAGCAATGCAGAATTAGCCGTCTGCTATTTTACAGGCGTTACTCTTAATGCACCCTCTGCTCTGCAAGTTGACCACCAAAGTATTTTCTTCATTTGTTTCACATCAGCGCCTTGATGCTGCTCATTTCATTGAGTTTCCTTTAGATTCCTAGCACCTCATCTAGAAATACAAAAATATATTTAACGTATAAGTCATTTGCAATTTCATCTGTTGTAGTGCCTCACATTGCAATAATGTCTAACGCAAGTAACGCATTTGGTTCAAAGTGAGTGGCACTGCTTATGACGCATGACCTTGATCAAGATAAGCAGATAGGATGAAGGGACTGAGACAAAGTGCTCATTCAGTAGCTTAATGATAGGAAAAAAGTGGTTAATTAATTAGAAGCCTTGCTGACAAACTCTATGGAATAACGATACGAGGAACTAGTTTAGTGCTGCATCACAATCTCATAAAATTCCACCCATTTTGTTATTAAACTGGATTCTTAACACTCATAAAAGAAACAGTTAAATCTGACAAAGTATATGCTGGCCTCGGTAAACACAGCATAATTAGTCTGCTAATCATGCTCTGGCATGTGCCTGTCAATTACTCATTAAAGTACTGTAGCAGAAGACCACACACATTGAAAGGTTAAATGTTAAACAGCAGGAAATTCCATTCATTCTGCTTTTCCAATTCACAACTTTTCCAAAATTCTTTCCAAGTGACCAAGAAACTGACAGCTCATGCTGTTACCTCTTTTTTTTGTATACACATTTTTGTAAATATTTTCTGAAATAAATAGTTCAGAATAAATCCAGTACACATCTGAAACTGATCAGAAGAATACAAATGGCTAGTTCATGGCAGCATGCCAAGCTCTTCACTAGTGTAAGGAATCTACTCTCAAAGCTTCTCACCAATCTGGCCTCAGCAAAATTAGGTTTTATCATCCAGCAAAATAATTCATGCGATACCGTGTCACCAGACACCCAGTAGTGAAACCCATACAGGTCTTTGTCCCCTTTACAGCATGTGAGACCCTCCCCAACCAGGTACTATGACAGAATCCATCCTCTGACCGCTTGTTCTAGTAAGCATTGGGGGGTGGAGCCTGTACCAGGCAATATAAGGGCACAAGGTGTCAGGTTGCGGCTGGATGGGCAAGCAGGAAGTGGGGAAGGATGCGGCAGGTAGGCAGGATTGCGGAAAACGAGGGTTTATTTGGGAACGGGAGAGACAGGGCAGACAGCGACAAACTGACATCAACTAACATCAATGACAAGTCTGGGCACAGCTGGGCACGATCAGGGAAGCAGATGTGGATGATGAGGGGGCGTGGCACACAGGAGGATCGGACGAGCCGGGCGTAGCACAAGGCTGCAGTTTGTTTGTTTGTTCCCACATTGTTTTACCCTGCTTTGGGTAAATAATATAACAATAAACAATAAAGCATTACATTTTTGAGGGTTTGCAAACATTTAAAAATCTTATTTGCAAACTATAGTTTACAGATAGTTTCCTAATACAGCTTGTTTACACACAGACTAGCATTCACTGCAGGGTGGACCCCCGTTTTTTGCCCTGTGCTGCCTGAAATAGACTCCAAGCTGCCGAGACACTGACCCTGGTAAGAGACTGAATGGATGGATGGATGGATGGATGGATGGATGGATGGATGGATGGATGGATGGACGGACTTATTTCTAAATAAGTCCCACGGAAATTGTGAGGTCATTAAAAATGTTGTGGCAATTCATATGCAATGCATTACTATATAACCACAAATTTTTCAAAGACCCATGAAATCACAATGGCAGAAGCAGCTGAAGTATTAACTGCTAAAATTATGTGTTTAAAGCACTACCATGCATTTTTTTATATATTAAAAAATATATCTTATACAATAAAATCTGTTACATATTTGCCTTGTGTTTAGGCAACTTTCCTGAACACAGAGCATCTAACAAAAGAGATGTGGTAAAACTGCAATAACCGCATTAAAGCAGTAAAACACTATTGGTCATGGTATATTATGGTATAGGATGGTATAGGATGAGTAACGATTTGCTGACATTTTATTCTGAACTAATGTATACATTTCTACTTTTATTTTTTTTATGTGGGGTATTTTTATGTTTAGGTTAAAGCCAAAAACCAACACAGTAAGACACTTAGATGATATGTAAAATTAAGCAACAATAATGACACCAAAAATTTTGAAATTTAAAATCCGGTAAAATACTGGGACTTTCACTTCTAAACAGCTAGTCATAAAAATTGATTTGAGCCAAAGAACACTAAGCTGATAGCTGGCAGCCAAAATCAACAGATCTGGAACGGAGCGAGGGTATGATTCTGTTACTGTCCATCTATCCACCTCTGCAGAGTCCGGCTTTAACTAACCTTTGGTCCATAGTTTGCTATTAACTAATTTGCTGTAGCAAGGCTCTTTGATCCAAAGCCACTTTCAGTGTGTGTCACCTACACAGCTTGGTGTTTAGTAAGCTGACCTGCTGAAGAACTCAAGACGCCATTCTGCAGATCCTCAGATGGTAAATAAAGTAACGATATAAGAAGCAGCAGTTGCAATGAGAACGAGATGAATGAAGGACTGTACCAGGTCTCACATTGGTTCATGACTTTTGGGAAGCATTGCTGTTTCGTATCATATCTCACTCTGCTTCTGCAGGTCTTTCTCCAGAAGAGGAACAAAGGAAGCAAACAGAAGCGAATCGAGCAGCACGCAAACACAAAAGGCAACAGTAAGCCCAGGTGGAGACGATCAGGCTTCACAATGTTAAAAATTAAACTTTACAGGTACACCAACCAAGGGCTGGTTCAGCCTATAGGAGCACTTGAAACAATTAGACGATGTGATATTACAGTTATTTACTTTGCTTTTAATATTTCACTACTTTTCTTGTGAAACAGACACCAACTAACCCTGAGCTACTGAAATGTTTTCAATATAAATGATCCATTGAGCACCGTTGAGTATATCTGTCTGGCAGCATCACAGCTTGGGTCAGACGCTGTGCTACCCGTGGCCAGAAAGCTCAGCGGGAGGTGCTCAGATCAGCACAGTGCATCATCAAGACTGAGTGGCCAGTCGTGGAGGACCTTCACAGCCAGCGCTGCAGGAGGACGGCAGAGAGGATGAAATGAACCTGACAGACTTTGTTTTGTGCTGTTCATTAGAATCTTGCCTAACGCCCCAGAACACCTAGAGCCAGCCCTGCATTTACCTACAACACCAGTGCTACCAAAACCCAAAGCATGCAGAGAACATAAATCATTGAATCACTGGCTTTTCCTCCCTGAACACATTTCCAGTGCAGAGTTCCCTTGTCAGTCCTTTTCTCCTATTGGACAGTCAGTGTCATGGCGCTCATAGAATTCTTCTCTGCAGGGCTGCTATGCAGCTTAAAATATCCATTGACCTTTAGCTTTTAAGCAATCAGTCATGACATTATTTCTCCTGATTCCATTTGATAAACACAGTTCATGCACAGACAAAGACCATGACATTTTAAAATGCTTTCGGCATTTCCTGTGCAAACAAATTAGCTTTTACGTCAAAAATAACGTCTGAACTTGTATGCCTTCAGAAAGAACAAGACAATGAGGAGGAATAAATATTACTTGGCTGTGGGAAATGAAGCATAACAACTTAGTCATCATCTGATCCTGCAGCCTGGTTAAGTAAACCAGTCACGCAGTGCTGGATGAAGGCAGAGAAATCACTCCCACTCAGCACGGTAATTAACATGGTGCCACAGCAGCCAGTGTGGTCACAACAACATAACTGGGGCAAGAACTGCAACTTTTTCAAACAAAATACAACACTCTAGCTTCCCACGGTGAACTTTCGAGGGAATCTAGCCATAGGCACACGAACAGAGAACTATGCAGTCATGACATTTTACTATATGTAAAAACAGTACCAGTCAAAAGTTTGGACGCGCCAACATGACAACAAAGGAGAGCGGTAGTGTCACATCACATGACTGGGCAACCTGACCTAAACACCGCTGAAATGCTTTTGGAGGAAAAGCAGCCAATGAGAGCTCAGCATATATGTGGGATCAATGTTTTTACAGCTCATTCAAATACATCTTTACTGTGTACTGTGTAGTACACAATATATTATTTACTTTATTATCTTCAGAAATGTAAAGACATTAGAATCATACTAAAACCATAACATATCATATTTCAGTCTCGATCCCAACCATTGTAAATTCAAAATTTCAGAAAACAAGTTAAAGTACTGTATAATGAAATCTGCGCGCACTCGAATATTTCATTATTGTAACTGTTATTCTGGTTGATTTAATTTAAAAGTCGGTTGGGACGCAAATTTGGAAGTTTATTTTAAGTGAGAATAGTATTACAGTGTTACACCACAGCAGGTAAACTCGGCTCGAAGGCCTTTTTTTATTAATTAATTTTCCCGGGAACATGTTTAAAGAAAAAACAAAACGTAACATTCTACAAATGTGTGTGTGTGTGTGTGTGTGTGTGTGTGTGTGTGTGTGTGTCTATATATATATAATTAAACCGAACTTTTCAACAGGAACTACAGTAGCCGTCATAATCTAAAACCACTAAATAACTTCAGATTCGCATAAGATGCATTTTATTTAGTAATGCCACACAATTCCTAGACTGCAAATAAACAGAATAAAATCATTAGCCGCAAACGAAAGCCGCAGTTTGCAGAACTGTAATGAACATGTTACGTAATTAAATACAGATGTGGGCTGACGACCTTAAAATGTAAGCAGGTTTTAGCCTCCACCCCCCATACGATTGGTTCAGATCCTGGGAGGATTCCCTCCGTGGAATAAAGCCAGGCACATTTTCGCTGGTAAGTCCTTTACTTTCGTTCCTTATTCCCAAACAAATGGCCACAGAACGCGACAGAGCTGTTCTTCAAACCATATTCAACCCAACGACGCCTTTCGGCGATGTTGTTGGCTTAAATGAAAAGGAGGATGTGACAGATGATGGTAAATTTCCACTTTTGTTATTTAAATTAAATGAATAAACATTGCTATTAAAGTTATCCAGACTGGTGTTGCCGGAAATCCCAAGAGAATCACTGCGGCGGTGAGGGAGTGTCTTTGTTGTTAATATATGTTAATATACACTCCTGGGCAAGAAAGAAAAAATAAGGGCCTAAGCCAAAATTATAATACATTGCGCTTTTAATGAAATCTACAGCAAATAGCCAGAAGATATTGTGGAAATTTTTGAACACAGAGGCGTGTTTCCACGATTTTATCTTTGCATATAAGAAGACTATGTAAGTGATTTCCCCTGCTTTACAATCGTTGTAAAACTGTCTCCCGACAGTTCACTGCAGCAGTGATCAGTGAGGAGCGAATGCTGCCAAAGGTCTACGGAATGCAGTTTTTTTTTTTAGTTCTTTACAATTTTTGGATCTGGCCCTTCTCCTTGCCCGGGAGTGTGCGTTATTTTATTGCCAGTCTTCTTTGAAGAGTGTTATTTCCCAAGTTATTCATATAGAAGCTTCCTGTGTCATATCTTGTATAGTCTGCTTTGTTGCAGGTGTGGGGCTTGCGTATCACCCCCCCCCCCCCCCCCCCGTGTCTGAATTGCCCATAGAGCTCACTTGTCATTGTGTGTGTTTGGATATGAGTGTGCTCTGTGACGGACTGGCATCCCTTCCACTGTGAACCCAGCCTTGTATCATGTGTTGGCTGGGAAAGCCCCCCCAGACGGATCACTGGCGCTGAACTTTTACTGTACCACCTTTATTTGTAAGCTATTACTGATTTTAAGGATTAATAATTGAAAACACGGTTCTTTTTCCTCGTCCAAAGATGGTGCCTTTGACGTAAAGCTCCTGAGGCAGGTGAAAGACCTGGAAATCCAAGGGGTTTCGGCTGCGGAGTCCGGTGACGTGTCCAAGGCCCTAGAACATTTTAACCAGGCAATCGGTTTGTTACCTCAGAGGGCCTCTGCATACAACAACAGAGCACAGGCCCGCAGACTCCAGGGGGACGCAGCAGGTACGTTGCCAGTCAGTCCTTAGGTGAATCTCAGTGCTAAGAACGTAAAGACCGTATTTGTGGTTTGGCAAGACCGGTCTTGCAAATTTGGACTTGGGACATAGTGAATCATGGGATTGGTCTCATTAGGTGGGGATACAAGTGATGTATCCTTGATATTTGGGGTGGAGCAAGACTAACATCCAGGCATTTTTACTGCCCTCTGCACTTGTGTTCTTAGTATCGGAAATGGTCTTCGGTGGTGGTAGATGACATAAACAGGTACACGGGAACAAAAGTACGGTCAAGTACGCATATTTAGATTCAACCCTTGTGCAGTTTGTCTTCAGTTCCATATAGGTTCCAGTATGTATGTATATATATATATATATATATATATATATATATATATATATATATATATATATATATATATATATATACACACACAGTGCCTTAGTGGATAGTACTACAGCCTCACACCTCCCGGGCTGTGGGATTGGACCCCATACCCTGACTTTGGGTGTGTGGACTTTGAATATGTTCTGTGTCTTAGTGGTTTCCAGCTGCAGTCCAAACACATTTACATCGATGTCCCTGGGTTGCCCTTAGTGTGTGAGTGTGTGCCCATCCAGGGTAGCCCTATCCCTGTGTGCCGAGCTTCCTCAGACCGGAATGGGGCCCTCACTCAGCCAGCACGCGATTAAATAAGCTGGGTGAACAAATTTCTGTGTATATAACTTATCCTCACATATTTTTACAGTGGTCAACATCATGGGAAAGTTCTGACGCACATTTTGATCAAAATGTACAGTAATAGTTACCATAGGCTACATTTTTAAATACCATGCCCATCTAATTATTATTTTTCACAGTTAAAACATCTTGCCAAAGATGTTTGTCTGTGTACAGACAGTTAGACCAGCCCGTGTATTTATATACAGACGCTCCCTGGGTTACGATGGTCCGTGTGACGGTATTTCGACTTGAGTAAATACGATGAGTAAATGTTTTTCACTTTCAGTACATTATTTGCTGAATTACATTAAATATTCAACACGTTATTATAAAATAAGCTTTGTGTTAATGGTTTTACCCAACTGTAAGCTAATGTAAGCGTTCTGAGTTTAAGGTAGGCTGGGCTAGGCTATGATGTTTGTTAGGTGAATTATATTAAAATGCATTTTTACCGTACAATATTTTTGACTTCGGTTTATCGGAACGTAATTTTTACGTCATTTACAGTTAAGGGCCATGCGTCTATGCTTAGAAGTGTGGAGCATTGGGATGGATGCCTTTTTCGTTTCAGGTGCAATGCAGGACCTGGAACAGGCCATTTCTTTAAGCGGGGGCGCCGGCCGCACGGCCTGCCAGGCTCTGGTGCAGCGGGGGCTGCTGTTCCGTCTGACTGGCCGCAACGAGGAAGCGAGGCTGGACTTCGAGCGGGCCGCCGCACTGGGAAGCGAATTCGCCCGACAGCAGGCCGTGCTTCTGAATCCGTACTCCGCGCTCTGCAATCGCATGCTGTCCGAGATGATATGCAAACTGCGCAATCCAGACTGGCCTGAGACACCGTCGCAGTAGGCATTTCGAATGCTGTCGCATTAAACATCTGGATATTTCGAGTCGCATTGAATGAATAAAGTATGATTATATTTTTAAGGTACACTTCAAGTGTAAAAGTCAGTCACGAGTCATCTGATACTTTATTATATTACTTTTATTCTGCAAGCTTTCATATAAATTTAATAAAGCATGGCATTAAAAGCAGTCAACAGCTCATGCTTTTACACACAAACAGTGGTCATTTAAGCATATCATAAACATATGTATTTGGTGAAGAGGTGAATGAGTTGGCTTGGGACCGTAACTGTAACAATCAGAATGGTGTTTCCTGCATACATTTTGTTAAATTGAAATAGAAATGCCTGAGAGAAACATAGAAGTATTACCTGCTACAAAAACAATATAGCAGTGCAGACACACTGTTCTAAGGAGTTGGGAACAGCAAAAAGCCTGAGAAAATACTCTCGGCACCATGTGTGCCCATGAGAGTACTGTCCTCGGTGGGGTGTAATGAGATCTTATCATCAACGTTTAATAATTCCACCACTGACCCTGACATCACAAAGTATCCCTTCTGTAATGAGTCACAGAAATGTACCAGAGATACACTGTTTTTCTTTATTTCAAGGCAGGCTTTGGTGCGGCTGGTCACATGGTACGTGAAGTAGTAGTAACCTTTGACCTTGCTCGTGAAAACTCCATTTGTCAGGGTGTCACCTGCATTAATAGGCTTGTCAAATTTGATTGCCCCTTGGTCCGTCCTGGACTGTCTAGAGGATGTCTTTTTGTAGGAGAAGGCCGACCTCTCCAGCGATGCGATGCCAGTGGGCATTCCTTTCTCTCCCTTGGCACCTGCCCGACCCAGCGGGCCTGGCAGGCCAGGCAACCCAGGCAGGCCTGTCCTTCCCGGAGGTCCGATTGGGCCGGGTTCTCCCTTCTGGCCTTTCAATATCCCGCCATTGTCTCCTGCATGTAGTCAGCGAAAGCAGACAATGTGAAAACAATGATGGGTTCAGTGTCTATTCAGGCTCAAGACTCTTGGCGAGGAGACCCAAAGAATGCAAAATAATAAATAACTGTAAATAACATTTGCATCATATAATGCCTGACACATAAGGCTATATTATTTTTATATACAGCTCTGGAAAAAATTTTCATTGTCACTCATTTCTCAATTTATGGGTATGTGCCTGTGTGAAATATGCATTTTTTTGTAAACTCCAGTCTGATTCTTATCTGCTTCTCATTCACGAAGGGCTTCTTCCTTGCTTTATGGGACTTCAGTCTTGCCTATAGGAGCCTGTTATGTATTGCCCTAGCAGTGTACTTCACACCTGCATTTTATGGTTCCCAATCTTAATGAAGGTCACTTGAGGCCATCCTCTGATTTATGAGACACTGCCGAATAAGCTGACGGTCATCTCTGCCATTAAAAAGTAATTTCTGCCCTCTGCTGGCTGGTTTCTGGTCGTTCCCAGTGTCTCCTGCTTCACCTTGTTCTTGTGTACTGCTGTCTTAGAAACTACGTGAGTCTGCTGCACAGCGTAGCCTTCAGCCAGCAGAACCAGGATTAAACCAGGATTTTATTATTTTTGTAAAATATTGAGTGGACTCAATGTTAATTAACATATATATATATATACATATATATATATATATATATATATATATATATATATATATATATATAATATAGAATAAAATAATATAGAATAAAATACAATACAATGTACATTATATAATAAACACAAAATATATAACATAATACTGTACATATGCATGATAAAATTATATGTGTGTGTGCACGTATGTACTGTATATACATACATACATACATACACGTACGGACATACATACACAATACAAATGGTATTTTGCAAAAACCCACAGTGTTGTTCATCTAAGTAGAAAGGAGGAGGCGTTACCATTGTCTCCCTTCTGTCCCGTCAGACCGTCTTTCCCATCCGGTCCATGAGGCCCTGGAATACCTGGAACTCCAGGATAGCCCCTGTAGGCATCGCAGGTCTCAGCCACTGTCGGTGCCGCCAGTGGTACCAGGAGGCCAAGCAGAGCCACAGCCGCTACTGACATCTCTACAGAGGCGAGGCGGCCTGGAGAGGAAGCACAGGGGAGAACCTCACAGGCACGTTGTATTTCTGGTATCTCTATGACTGTATGTGACTCGCCATGGAAACAGACATACATATTATATATTATTACACTATGTATACATGTACCTGCTACATGTTTATTTTTCGCTGTATTAATACGTTTTACGGACTCGCATAACAAAAAACAACGCAGAATTAAATCCATTCACGGTTCTATCTTACCAAGTCTTACCACAGGATCTGCTCTTCGGAAGAAGCCTAGTTTGACACCTGTCCTGGGATCTTAGCTGAAAGAATGACAATGAGGAAGATTGCTGTTGCACAATAGAAAAATGTAAGAAATTAGTGATCGTGGAAAAATACAATGATACTGGTCAAGCTTCCTTTTATATCATTTTGCTTTTCGCAGCTATTTTCAATTCCTTTATTTTATTTTTCCAGAACAGGAAACAAGTAGAATGTATGTTTTATTGCTGACGGTAGGAGGAATATGAACTATTTTAATTTTAAAATAATGTACAGCCCAGAAGTATTTGGAAAGTGACACATTGTATTTTGGCTCTCTACACTATAACTATGGATGCAAAATAAAACACTCAATATGCACTTTAAGTGCAGACTGTGAGCTTTAAATTAAGGCTATAGATAGTTGTACTGGGTGAACTGTGCAGGATTTGTAACTGTTTTTTATACATAGTTCCCTCCATTTTAAAGGACCAAAAGTATTTGGACAAATTAATATAGTCTTAAAGAAGATTGTCATGTTAGATAGTTATTGTAAATCCTTTGCAGTCCTTGACAGCTCGGCGTCTGGTGTCCACAGGCATCACCAAGCACTGCGATGTTCTGCAGCCCCCCGTTTCAAGTTCCCACTTATTTTGGGGGTCTTTCCCCTTTATTCTTATTTTCAGCAACTGAGCAGGAATAATCAGTCTGTTTTAGGTTATTGTCCTTCTTCAGTGTAAAGCACCATTCAGTGGCTGAGAAGATAAAATGTCTCTGTACCCCCCAGAATTAAACCTCTTAATTTTATAGAGGCAAACAGCACATTGCAAATGTACAGTCAGGCCTGCTATTTTGCGACTAATGCATTCCTATAAAACCTTGCATTCACTAAAATCTCACACTAAAATACATTTATCCAAAGGGATGAGCAGGGTTAGTTAACTCCAAGTGAAATGAATTAAATAATAAAAACACCAGTGGCCACTAACGTAATTATATGCATTTTAAATAAGAAATAACAATAATACATTAATAAATTATATCATAAACATCTACGCTACCTACTGAACCACCAAAACTTTCTCATAATTCATTTCTCATGTTGTGGATATCATGTTCTGTGTTCTACCAATATAACTCAGACCTATCCACCTACATTTTTGATTACTGTTACCACTTTTCTACATTCCCTTATTATTACTGTTTGGATAATTTACTTTGTTTCCCATGATTCTGTTAGCGTGATTCTGACCCTGGCCTGCAGGTGTCGCTGGTCATCCTGCTTCCCCCTCTCCCTCTTGTAGTCTTCAGCCCTAGTATGTCTCCCTGTGTTCTGGGCCTCTGCGTAGCTCAATGGGCTCAGCGAGCAGTTTAGAAGCTATACTCTCCAGTGCTGTGTTTGAGGCTGGCCCAAGGCCCACTTCACATGTTATTCTATGTTTATTGGGTTTCTGTTTCTTAGTACTTTCATATTTCTATGTCTTCCCTGCTTCTGCTCTGTTATTATGTCTGTGTCTTATGGTCCTAGTCTCTCTGTTACCTTAGTCTTTGTTAGGTCCCTTAGTTCTCTGTCCATTTAGTGTTACTGCTTCCACCTGTTTCCCGTTGTTCCTGCGCCTCCCTTGATTGGTTAAATGATTATGAGTTATACCTGTCCCTTGTTTTCCCTGGTTTTCTGTGTGTATTTTGGTGCATGACCTCACTCTGCTTGTTAGCCATCATTATTATGTACTCATGTTTCTCGTCGTTGTCGTCGTCCTCCTCCTCCTCCTCGTCTTGTTTTCCTAATCCTGCCTCACAGTGTTTTGTTACTTGGTGGTTCCTTTGGTTTGTTCCTCGTTTTTTCCGGCCCCTTTATGTTTGTGCTTTTCCCGAGTGTGTTCGGCTTTATCGATACACCCCCTTTGTCTCGGCGATTTCAGTGGATTGTCACTGTTGCACCATGCTGCACTGACACAGTTTTGCAGTCATACACAGGTGTGAATTTCAGGAATTCATCTAAATGACCCTGAATAGAACAATAAAACTAGGAAAATAAAATTTAAAAACACAATGACTCAAGTATCAGAAATAAATGGGTCCCATGACTTTATTTTTTTATATAGAGAGGAATTTCCATGTTCACCTAAAAATCATCAGAGGTACAAAGCAAATCACATGATGTAAGTTACGTGGCTTATTCTGGATTATCACCAATAATATCCAGTTGAATTAAAGCACTTGGGTTATTTCAAAGCATGTCCCTCAGCAGATCTAGAACGTTTTCAGTGTGGGTATAGCAGGAACCCAGAGAAGACACTTTGCTTTCCTGCAGTGGCAGTTAAGCCGTTATAGTCGTTCGTCTCCAGCCACACTGACTCGCCTTTCCTGAGGTACACCACAAGGCCACCAGAGCTCACCTGGTAGGAGTTGTACGAATGATCACAGAAGCTCGCTATAGGCTCCGCGTCTTTCATTAGTAGGATACATAGGGAGGCGCGGGCCGAGGTGTGATAGACAAAGTAATAAGAACCAGCTATGTGACAGGTAAACTTTCCAGTGGTTACGTTAAAATGTTTGTTGATGTTGGTAATCTCTGTGTCAAAGCGCACTGGGCTGTTTCGAACTGGGTATTCATAGGTGCGCCTTGTCATGCTGAAGGCAGACTGCAGGGCATTGTCTCGGACACCGGACTCTCCCCTATCCCCCGGTAGTCCCATTGGCCCAGGGCTACCCGGCAAGCCCTGTGGTCCACTGCGGCCAATCTTCCCGGGGTATCCTTTGGCACCCTCCTCTCCTTTCTCCCCCTTTGCTGTCATTAGGTCTGATTTAACAGTCATACCTGAAAACAGAGAATCCTGGTCACTCTCAAATTGGCATCTGGAGAAACAACATTGAACAAATTCATGTTGCATTTAAAATATTTAATCGTGCTTAATTGTGGGCTTGAAAGTCACAGTGCATAATTTCCTTAGACTTGTGAAAGACGTCTTTTGAAAGCCCCTTTTGATATTTGAAATTAAAACATCACTATAGGACTTACGTACCAGAGCATAAATTTTAAAGAAAATTACTCAATGTGTACAAAACGTGCAGCACTTAATAACACCAAATAATTGTAATAAAAGATTAGTTTTGGTTAATATTAGACATATAACATATAATAGAGCTAATATTTTTATAAAGTGCTTAAGTTACATTTAACTCCCCACTTGGAAGCATCTCTGACCTTTTTCCTTATAATCTATGTTCATATATCCTAATAAAAATGGCTTTGCCTGCCTACCTGGTGTCCCCTTTTGTCCCTTCTCTCCTTTTCTGCCGTCCCGTCCCGGGAATCCCGGAATCCCCGGCATTCCTGGGTGTCCCGCAGATGGACATGTGTCTGTGGCAGCCAGGGTGAAGAAGGCTGCAGCTAAGAGACCCCCGAAAACAAAGCATGGGGAGAACATGGCGGAAGCTTCTGGAAAGGAGACGTGTGTCCCGTTACAGAAAACGTATAAAACCAATCAATCAAATCACCAAACGCAGCTTTATTAAATATAAGCCAAAAAAATGTCACCATTAAGTCAGGTGGCTCAGTCGTATAATTTAAGGAAAATTTTAAAATGAAAGGTGACTGAAGCTCTGTAATGTAAAAAAAAATGTATGTCGTTATAACATAAAAAAAAGAAAACAATTTACAGTGCATGCTGCTGAAATGAGAAAGTGCAGCTTCACTGATTTGTAAAATAAACTGAGGCATCATTTTCAAATAATGAATAAAATAAATTATAATATGCATTCATATTCATGGTAGTGAACAAGAGAGCAAACAACTGATTAAAAAAAAACACTAAAATCATAATGAAAAGTTTACTTACATTTGTTTTTCACAACATCGACTGATAAAGGGCAAATGAGAGCTATAAAAGAAGAGGAATATGACTAAAGAGGAACTACAAAGAAGAAACTTTTATAAAGAGGAACCTTTCAGAGAAATTGTCATATTTTGCAACCCTGGCCAGTACAATACATTCTATATTTTATGCATTGCAATTAGCCAATCTTCCAGCTGTTACAGACTGTTGAATTATTATTATTGTTGCTGTTGTTGTTACATGGATTTAAATCAGATATGGTATAGTGGCTCAGTGCAAAGTACTCTGGCCTCACACTCGTATATCTTGTGCATTAATTCCATGTTCTCCCTGTATTAATATCGAGTATTATTGTTTACCTACCACTGTCCAAACAACATGTGCTTTAGGAGCCGGTATCACAAAGCAGGATTTACTTAGCTGGATAACTTGTCAGATTTACGCCATAGTTTATCTTCATTCACTTATATTTAGCCGACTACTTTAAATCCAAGAAGCTATCGAGGCTACGCTTGAAACCCTGCTTTGTGGTACAGGCCCCCAGTGAATTAGGTGTTTCTGTACTCTATGTGTGATACCTTTCCACTGACTGACCGGGTGCCCCTCTTGACTTGTGTTTCCTAAGATAGGCAAGATTCAGGTTTGTGATCCTAAATTTGATTATAAAAACCATAAGTCATATCTAAACAGAGAATGTCCTCAGATCCGGCCCAAAATCCAGTTTGCTGTTATGTGCCACAGGTGTAGTTTTTCCTCACGAAGATTTCCTGGTTTAATTCTGCATCTCGGATCCTAATTGATAATCACCTTCTTTAGTCGCTCGACTCTGTAGTTACATACCTCATAGACAGCGGCCTGCTGATTAACCTACCTGTCCCGTTAGCGTTCTCTACTCAGATGTCTGCCAGCACAGTGTTTCCCAACCGAGTTCTCAGGGACCACCAGACAGCCCAAGCTCCTTACTAGAAGGTCCACATTTTTGCTACCAACAAAAATAACAACAACAGTAATAAAAATAATAATGGACTATCTGGTAGGGAGCTGGGAGGGAGTAAAAATGTGCATCGGGGGACAGTGGGGGGCCACCAAGGACCAGGTTGGCAAACAGTGGAGCAGTGACTGGGTGGGTGGGCAGTTTCAGCTGTGCCATTCTGTCTAGGATAATAAAGTCCGATTTCCATATTCTCTGTCCTTTTATTATGAAAAGTGTTTTATGGGTGTAGACAGTGTTGCCTTGTTAGCACTTAATCTGATCAAAAGAGTTTCATTCTGCCTTGGGGAGAAGCACTGGAGAGAGTCTTATCCGTCACAGGTTTCCAGCCCGAGTGGTGCGGTGCTTGTTGGAAAAGCCCAAAATGCTGTAGGATTTGTTGTGGGTTAGCTTTTAAGCTGTATGTTAAAGCTCTTTTTTCACGTGATGACATTAGCAGGCAATAGTTAGAATGCATTACCATGCCAAGCTCTTTTATACAAATCACAGAACTGTAGCGTTTCTTAGTAAAATACATTATCATATAATCCAATTACCACAGCTAAACAATTGCAGATATGTTATGCTGAATGCTACATCACATTAAGTTAAAATTCAAAGTGGACTGTTCAAATAAGTATAAGTATGTTATTTTGATATTTTCAGTGTAATTACAAAGTGATTATGTACTAATTAATGTTCTAATACTAAAGAAATGAAAATCACAGGAATGTGATTTGTGTCATGGGTAACAAATACAGTATATGGCAGATTCTCTGAATTTAATTCAAGGTCACATACAGTAGGTTGATTATCCACTAAGTAACACAGCAATGAGATGCTATGATGATGGTAGGATATATAATTATATTATATATATGGATGGATGGATGGATGGATGGATGGATGGATGGATGGATGGATGGATGGATGGATGGATGGATGGATGGATGGAAAAATAAACCATACATAAATAAAAAAACTATTTTATGAAAATCTTTTATCGTGGATAAACAGCAAGATTAGTCTGGTACATGGCACAACATTCTGGTTACAGAGGAGTATTTCAGAATTCAGAATTTTCTGCTCTTAAGCATTATGTGATATCATTTGCGTAAATTGAGACAGATGAATGATAACAATATTATATAATGTAATGACATAATGTGAATTTAGCTGTGTTTGTTTTTGTCACTTTGGAAAATCAGGAAGCCATTGAAGACAATAGACTCTACAGAAAGCTGAGTGTTCTCCCCTCTGAAGAGCTCCATCCACACCTTCTCGTCTTTGTCGAGCTGCAGCACCACTCCTCCCGAGAGCACATGGTTCTCATTCTTGGAGGCGTCGCAATAGTCACAAAAGCCAAAGTTTTCTTCTTTCAAGGCATCACTCTTGAGTGATAAGCACAGGTTGTTCTTGCTCATAGAGTGGAAAACAAAATAATAGACCCCCGGTACCCGGCAGGTGAACTTTCCCATTTGAAGATTAAAATCACTGTTGATGTTTACAGAGGCACGGTTGAATTTAACAGGCTTTGCATATTCTAGGTTCTGCGGGCTGTGGACAGAGAATGCAGATTGTTTTACTGAGCCGGTACTGTCCCCTGGAGGGCCTTTGAGGCCGGGGAGGCCAGGCAGGCCTGCCTCTCCCACCGCTCCGCTGTAACCTTTCCCCCCCATCTCGCCAGGAGTGCCCTTATCTCCACTGTCTCCTTTCATGCCCTTCATAGATTCTATTAATGGAGCTAAAAAGAGACAAAGATGTTTCAGCTTCACCATTTAAATAACGAAATAAATGAAATTACAAATTGTCTTGCTTTGGTATTTAACATTTTTTATACCACAGCATGTCAACTTGCACACAATCCCGTTACGATGGTTCACGTTACGTTATTTTGACTTTGCCATGGATATGATTATTCAGCAAAAATCCCTGAGACACTCAACACTTATCCCAACTGTAGGCTAATGTAAGTGTTCTAAGCATGTTTAAGGTAGGCTAGGCTAGGCTAGGATGTTTGTTCGGTTAGGTGTACTGTATTAAAATACATTTTTGCCTTACGATATTTTTGCCTTACGATCAGAATGTAACCCCATCGTAACCCGAAAGGCGTCTGTATATCTACAAGGTTTAATCGTACAGCCAGAGATTTGCTGTCAGATGCCAGCGAGTTACCTGCATCCCCTTTCTCTCCCTTTTCCCCGTGCAGGCCGGCTCTCCCAGGAATGCCCTCCAGTCCAGGTTTACCATCTTGTACGGTACAGCCGCCTTGACAGAGTTCAGGCATGAGCAGCACAGCTGATCCCAGCAGGAGATACCCAACGTTGAAGGAAAACATCCTGAAAGTTCACGACGGGGACTGTGGAAACAAACAACGAATTACTGAGATACTGCCTGAAGCATGCAGTGCTTCGGATTGAGGGCTAATTCAAAGCCAACACGATAACTGTAAAATCTTAAATTCTAATACCGATATTTCTGTGTATACACGAAATATATAATCTGCTGGAACCATTATCTCGGCACAGTTTCTTCGGAAATGATAAAAAATGTATACATACTGTAAATACAAATTGATAGTGTTTACAATACTAACCGTTCTACTGTAATCCTTTTAAGTCAGTTGCTGTTTAACGTACCAGGGTTAGTCGTTTTTTTTCCTTCTTTTTGTTTTCCCGTGAAGGGGATAAATGCAGAATGTCAGAGACGAAGAAACGGATCCCACAGTCAAAAAAAATGATTCAGCAGTTTCATTTCTGCTTTCATACTTTTTGCATGCATTTATTTTGAGAAATCAAACAATTGAGAAATGAGAAATGAAGAAGGCGCATGCAGGGGCAAACAGCATGGTGAATTTGAGATTTTGGAGATGTTTTTTTTTTTGCAAAGACATGGGGTTTAACACCATAGCCTACATAGTTTTTTCTTTTCTCAATACAAACATTTTGCCCTTGAATCCGACGCCTTGTCCGGACAGGTTGATGACCCAAATGAGTCTTACCACAGAGACATTTGCCCAAGTACAGACAGGTTGATTATACCTGGCCATAGGTGAAGACACCATCATCCAAAGTGATGTATAATTGGGAGAGCAGGGTCAGCCAGTCCCTGAAGAAATTGGGGTTAAGGGTCTTGCTGAAGGGTGCGATAAATAAATCACTCTGCTGACCACAAGAATTGGAGTGGTGACCTTGTGATCACAGACTCAAAGTCCTAACCCACTGCGTCAGACTCCATCCCCCATAAATATAATATAATAATATAAAATAGCATGTAATTAGTAA
This sequence comes from Brienomyrus brachyistius, assembly GCF_023856365.1. Classification (NCBI taxonomy): domain Eukaryota; kingdom Metazoa; phylum Chordata; class Actinopteri; order Osteoglossiformes; family Mormyridae; genus Brienomyrus; species Brienomyrus brachyistius. The sequence continues at coordinate 7,965,330 of NC_064550.1, read as the reverse complement.
AGTGAGTCATGAAAGCATTAGTAGTTAACAATAGCACTTATTAATGCATGGTTTATTAGGTAATTAAGGTATATGCTTCAGTATTTACTGATGTTCTAACCATTAGTGAACACATTAACTCATCATGATTCAAGCATTCGTTCAACTATTAATATATTCTAATTTGTGTACCAGTATCGTAAAGTGTTACCGAAAAATGTATACAAATGAGGGAAAGGCTATGATTATAGGGGATACAACAGGTGGAGTTTAGAATATATAACTCAAAATCAGGATGCATTTTAGTGGGGGTTTTGGATGTAAATGATAGTTTCAGGTGTGGATTCACTCATTTCTGGCAACCTCCTTATCTATGTAAAGGGTACGGAAACGTCGCAGTTTCAGGAGTGGGAGCTCAATAAGACGAGAGAGTTACAGTACCTAGCCAGGTATTGCTGAGCTATTTACAATAATCAACCTTCTCAACCTTCAAGCTTAAGATTTGACATTGTCAGGTATTATAAACAGGCTACACTGGCACACAATACAGAATATATACAGTATCTCCCTTTAAAGCAATAATTTGAAAATGGGAATTCGGTTTCTTCTATAGACTAAAACATATACAATTCCTTTATACAATTATTATAAAAATATTCACTAATTCATCAGTAATACTTTACTTGAGAGCGCACAAGAAGCTTAGTAGCTCAGTTACTATTCAAGCACAAATCTTTAACAAATATAGGAACCCCATTAAACACATGAACCATTATGATTGATTGATGATGAACAAACATGGAATCGGGCATGAAACTTAGTGTCCAGTTAATTAATAGATTATGTAAGAGTGTATTACTACATTATTTGTGGCCCCTCAGGTAAAATGTTGCCAATGCACCTAATATAACACAAATATTTTTTTACATTTAGGATGTTTCATACAGTATTGTTTTCCATCAGCTTCATTGCATTGTTTTATTACACTGCTTTATGTAACTCCACCTAAACCACCTGTGTTACGTGTGTAGTGAGGTTTTGTGTGTCTGGGGGCATGAGCAGGATGCAGTGGCTCAGCTCCCGTGTGTCGTTATACGTTGTTTGGGTCATCATCCTGGGGAATTCCCCACGGTGCCAGTAAAATACAGCCCAGCCTTCAAAGCCACAGACCTCTATCACTAAAGAGACAAGCCAAGTTTCTCCACATATTTGTCTTTATTTCATGTGTGGTTGAAGCATTAAAGACTTATGCAAACTTTAAAAACAGCACGTTTGTCTTATATACACACAAATATTCAAAGACAGCTACTTACAATACTACTCTGATTAGGCAATTAAATACTGTCTGTCCATCCATCCATTCTCTATTCTCGTTTGTCCTATGTTGTGTTACAAGGGCCCGGAGCCTATCGCAGAGTCTATGGGCACAAGGCACTAAATTTAGTACAAAGATTACAAATCTTTATGTTGCAATGGAATATTATGCGACAAGCAGCTAAAACAACAGTTGTATAAACAGTTTTAACATTGTTGTCTCAAAGCCCAAAATGGTAAGATGTTTTAATCTTTCTCACTTTCCAGACCTTTCCCCTAATTCAGCATTTATGTTTCCTGGCCTTTGCATTAGAACCAAACAGTGAAACTAATGTTTGATGCTTCCCTTCCTCATTTTTGTCGTAGCCCATGCTAACTAGCGCTACCGGATCACTTTTCCTCTCTGCCTGGTAGAAGGGGCAGAGCTTCAGATGCTCAGACATGGAGGGGGTGCATCCGAAGCTCCAGTTATCCACCCTTGAGAAGAGGCTGCTGAACTGCCAAACCTGGGAGGTTATAGAAGGACAGACAAGATAAAGAGGTACAGTTAGAAAGTGCTAACCCAAGAGAAAGCTTCGCAGCAGAAGGACCAGGCAGCGCTATTCAAACTTCCGTGACACACACACACACACACACACACACACACACACACACAACGGTATTCCCGATAAGCCTTATTGTTATTAGGTTATATTTCATGTTTTCCTGTTCCGTTGTTGCATTTCCCTGACATTATCTAATACCACTACTAGCAGCTAGAAAATACTCCATGGGTCTTCCGAGTATGTACAGTAAGCATTAACAGAGCAACTTTCCCACTGTAAACTTGCATTATGTTACTAGTTGTAACATTTTTATGTATTCAACGTGTGATGCCTGTCTATTTTACTTATATTTTTATATTTTAATCTTTTAATGTCATACAATGCGTACAGGCATATAATGTGTTCCCATTATTTTTAATATCTCTGAAGGTTTCAGTTTCGAACTTGATCTGTCCCTGGCTCAACCCAAGGATAATCACTGAGCCACTTCTGAGCACTAACACAAGTCAATTATTTTGATAGGAATCGATCAATTTTTGGGGAGGAATCCATTGCGTGGCGTGGATTCAATTATATTTCGGACTGGATTTGGTCCGCTAGTTGGTGCCCGCTGACCTAAGCAACAACTAAATTTTTCCGCTTATCTTTACCATATCTTCACTCCTCTGGGCTTTCAAACAACTCGCCGTAAGACCTGTTCCAGGCAGGAGCTATTTGATACAGTTTTGGAAAGATATTTAAACATTGATCCTGGTAGTTGACAGAGCTAAAGGCAAGAGGATGTGTTCACATAGTGTGGTAATCGGGGTACCTGTATATGCTTTCCTAATATTTTCTAGCTGACAGCTATGCATTAAAATCTTTTTCTGGGACGTCACAGCATTTTTATGTATTAGTTTTTTGTAACACGAACACAATGCCACATACAATCACTGGCCACTTTAATAGGAACACTATTCAGGTAACGGGAAGGACATTGCTTTGCTTTTAGGACAGCCTGAAAACATGGATGCAACAAAGTGCTGGAAACATTCATTAGAGATTCTGGTCCTTGTTGACATGGTCACATCACATAATTGCTGCAGAATTGTTGGCTGCACATCTCCCATTCCACCACATTCCGGCGGTGCCCATTTTGAATGTGAATGGCTTTGGAGGCCATTGAAGGACCCAGAAGTCACTGCCACGTCCATGGAACCAGTTTGAGATGACTTGTGCTTTGTGACATGATGCATTATCCTGCTGGAAGACGGGCAAATTCAGGCCATAAAGGGTAACACTTGGTCAGCAACAATATTCAGAGCATTTAAACAATGCTCAGATGGTATTACATTATTTTAGCTGAAAGGAGTGGGACCTAAAGTGGTCTTTGCTGTTGTAGCCCACAGAACAGCTGCTCCCCGGATATTTCATTGTTGCTGTTCTTTATTCCACCGTTCTCTGTAAACTCTAGACACTGTAGTACTTCAAATGATCTGATTCTTAGTTGATCTCATATGATATCCAGGGTTAGGTGTTTGAATCCTGCACCCGTCTACATGTGGAGTTTGTGGGTTCTGCCTGGATCCTGGTTCCATCTCATGGTCCAAAGACATGCAATTAAGCAAGCAGGGATCTCAAAAACACGTGCTTATCTTAATTAGTATATCACAGAATTAAAAGTGTTACGAAAATGTTACTGTTACTCCGTGGTTTTTATTTATAAAGCAGTAGCTATTTGGATGTATTTTCCTTCAATATAAATATATATTTAAAGCATTAAGGTGAAACATAAAACTGTGTTTTCCATCAAAGTGCAACTGTTTCAGCATTGTAGCAGATATGTACCTTCTTCTTACACTTCCAGCAGGAGCCCCCGTGAGAGTACGTCTTTTTCTCCCACTTCAAGGAAACCATCCCCCTCTCTGGGAGCAAGGTGGCACAAACGTCTCTCATGTGATGAGAGACCAAAGCCAGCTGGGATAAGGTAAAGCTGTCCAGAAAGGTCGCGATGTGCACGAGGACCTCAAAAGGAAGCCGGCTGAAGGCGTCTAGATTCCGTGCACGTTTCCGTTCCGTTCTGATGGCTGTCGCTCCCTCAAGATGTGCCGCGCAGACGTCTGGTTTTAGCGTGAAGGTGCTCAGTTCCTCGTTGTATGACACGGTAGCCCTTTGCGTAGAGGGCTGAAATCTCTTCTGACTGTAGGTGCAGCCAAGGTAAGCTAGGGGGCATCGCTCCTCAAACCAGCCGTTTAGGCAGGACTGAATGTCTGCGTGCACGTTTTTGAAATGCGAAGCGTATTCATCCCGCCTAAAATAGTGACCGCAGAGAAACGTAAAGGCAGAGCTGGCTTTGTTGTGCCTGTTGGTCACGCTTTCAGAATGAATCTGGAGATGTAGCTTTAATGTCCTCTCTGCAGTGACATCAGCTAGTGAGGCATTTTTCTTGAATGGGGCAGAGAGGAAGTCGTACGTTTGCGTACCAGAGTCGCAAAGAAGGGCGTCGGTCGAGTCAGCGTTAGAGATGAAGTGGCCTCTGAGTTCCTTTTCTAAACAGCAGAGTAAAGTTGCTTGGATTTCATCCCATTTTGGAAGATCTTCCAGCGAGACTCCCAGATCAGATGTATCTACGCACTTATTGTCTTTCTTCGTAAGTGCAGGATTACGAATGCGACCGTGTTTCGCTCTAAAGCTGGTGGGAATTTTGAAAGTCTGGACTGTTTTAATTTTCATTGGCTCCAGGGAACAATAAAAAAAACTCTTTACTTTAGGGTTACAAGGAAGGGCCTGGTTATATAGTCTTGGCACGTTCACATCTTGTCTTGGGGTCAGATCATTATGAGCATCGTCACTCTTACTGCTGACAACAGCAGCCGTGCGATTTTCAGCCTTCTTGCTTTCCTCAGCTGCAGTCCTACTCTGGCTACCCGACTGTAATAGATTCCCCTCTTCAGAATGCTTTTCAGAAGTTTTCAGGGCTCTTGCCGTCTGCTTGCAGCCGCTCATTTCCATACTGAACATTTTCTCCCACATGTTAAATCTCTCCGCATCCACGATACTCGTATCTTTAGCTAAAGCCTCGCGTTCTTCCTGGGTAAGTCCTCCCATTTCTTCGTCGATTATTCCATCATCCAGTGGCTTAAAATCAGGCTCCGCCTTCGTGAAATCTGTACCCCCTACCGCCCCTTTCAGCATGGGTACGTCCTCCTCAGTCACCTCCACCAGCTCCGCAAAAAGGCTCTTCATTTTCAGTGAACCGAACAGATGTTTCTGGTCCCTGAGTGCCAGAGCGAGATCCAGCTGTTTGTCCGAGTAAGGCTCGTTAAGAATGTTGTCATAAAAAACAAGGTCTGCCTCTTCAGCAGGCCAACGGTTCCAGTCCATGGAGCAGTTCACTACGCTCGATGGACACTCCTTCAAGTGTTCGCCAAGCTTGTATCGGCACATGGTGAAGGGGCAGCCATACTCCGCATTAAGACAAGGCACCACTTCATTGGGACATAATAGCCGGTGCTCCTCCTCTTTGCACATGTGGAAAACAGCGCCACAGTACAGGCGGCAGCTGATCATCAAGCAGGACACAGAAATCTCAACGCGAGCCTTGCAGTAGCGATTGTAGCATTTCTCACAGTGCTGGTGTTGTTTTACAGAAACCGTCCTATTCCTTCCCTATAAATAAGGGCAAATACACATACTTATACTTTCAAACAAAAATTGCGACTTGAACAAAACCAGCCAGTTTTCTGCATTTGGGCTTCTTTTGACTAAATAGGGAACAAAAACACGCACTTTCTGTCTCATGTATTGTTTGTAAATAGCTAAAATTCAGTATATTAAAATGTTATACATTTTTAAATGTAATCAGTAATTCATATTTCAAGTATCCAAACCAAACAAATACATATATCAGAAATTATAGTCAGAACTCGAATATGAAAGATAAAAATGAAAAGGTGAACTTACCATGTTTCCTGAATTCTTTGTTTACTTATAAAACATGTAGGATATCCTGGAAAACAAGTTAAATTGTATCACTAACTAATAATCACATCACCTGAAATTTCCAAAACTACAGATTCCAAATCAGCATTTAATTGTTTTCATTTTTCATCACCAGAATCCAATTCAGAGAGATTATTGACTCCATAAGCATGTGCATATTGTCACATAATGACTATTATTTGACTTTTTGGTATATACACCCTGTGACGCTGGCTCTCCGGGGTTAAAGCGGGCGAGCAGGCGAGCGGGCAGGAAACAAGCGAGGTAGCCAGAACTCAGGGAAAACGGGGATTTATTTAAGGGAACCGGGGAAGGAGACATCAGACACTGACTAACATCAATGACAGACCACGGGTTAGTGTACAACAGAGACTTAAATACAGGGAACTAATCGGAAAAGATCAAAACACGACTGGGCACAATCAGGGAATCACACGTGGGTAATTAGGGGGCGTGGCACACACGAGGAGCGGACGGAGCGGGCATCACACACCCTATGTAATACTATCTAATCATGTAATACTATCTAATCAAATGTTGTCAGATTTTTTCACTTATGCCCCAAGTTATGTCAAGAAGTGCTGTAATCCTGCCTAATATTTATTACAGAAAATTCATAGCTAAGTTACTGAAATCAGTATCACATGTTTTATAAGGGACCCTTGACTTAACAACAGGGTACTTTGAATTATTTGTATTTAGAAATGTAGCCAAGAAAACTAGTTCTGTGTCAGGCTCAGCTGGTGAAGAGAACCACATAAACATGCAGTAATTTGCTTCACTTATCTGGTTTGCTGAAATTGTTTTTTGCAGGTATTTTCATGATATTAATGGATTCTTTATTTGTCTTTATGTCTATCTGTCCAAAGGTCTGCATACCATCTCAGTAATTTAGTTGAAAAGGTGGGCTCTGGTGATTGTGAATTCTCTGGTGATCCTCTGGTGATTGTGAATTCTCTGGTGATTCTCTGGTGATTGTGAATTCTCTGGTGATTGTGAATTCTCTGGTGATTCTCTGGTGATTGTGAATTCTCTGGTGATTGTGTATTCTCTGGTGATTGTGTGTTCTCTGATGATTGTGTGTTCTCTGGTGATTGTGTATTCTCTGGTGATTGATTGTGTATTCTCTGGTGATTGTGTGTTCTCTGGTGATTGTGTATTCTCTGGTGATTGTGTGTTCTCTGGTGATTGTGAATTCTCTGGTGATTGTGTATTCTCTGGTGATTGTGTGTTCTCTGGTGATTGTGTATTCTCTGGTGATTGTGTATTCTCTGGTGATTGTGTGTTCTCTGGTGATTGTGTATTCTCTGGTGATTGTGTGTTCTCTGGTGATTGTGTATTCTCTGGTGATTGTGTGTTCTCTGGTGATTGTGTGTTCTCTGGTGATTGTGTATTCTCTGGTGATAGTGTATTCTCTGGTGATTGTGTATTCTCTGGTGATAGTGTGTTCTCTGGTGATTGTGTATTCTCTGGTGATTGTGTGTTCTCTGGTGATTGTGTATTCTCTGGTGATTGTGTATTCTCTGGTGATTGTGTGTTCTCTGGTGATTGTGTATTCTCTGGTGATTGTGTGTTCTCTGGTGATTGTGTGTTCTCTGGTGATTGTGTATTCTCTGGTGATTGTGTGTTCTCTGGTGATTGTGTATTCTCTGGTGATTGTGTGTTCTCTGGTGATTGTGTATTCTCTGGTGATTGTGTATTCTCTGGTGATAGTGTGTTCTCTGATGTGTAAGGTGATAGTGAAGACACAGTACTGTAACTGCAGTGTCGCTGCTTACAGGCTGGGCAGGTGGTAGAAGCTCTATCAAGGGCTCACTGTGCCGTCACTTTGCACTAAAACGTCAGGAAAGCGCATTTACTCGCCAGGATCCTATACGCTGACTGCAGCTCTGTGTGACACAGTCAGGGCAGGAATCCTGCTTGTCACAATGTCACAGACAAACAGTACAGGCATCTGCCAGAATATGGCAGCACTTCTGTTGCTCTCTTTTTCTGCGACTTACTCGACTGTACTGTCAAATAGGCCTCACTTTCTGACCTGCCCTGTGCTCTGCTCTTTGTTACATCCTTGTAACCTCATTTATATCTATAAGCTGCTCATGGGCGGCTAACTCTTTGTGCTCATGAAGTGCAGAAGGCTCATTTAAGGCCATTTAAGGCCATTTCTAAGCTGTGGCAGGCAGGACACCAATTACTGTCACAGCTGCAAATGGAAGACAGTCACCTTCTGTCGCATCTAATGCGGCGGTCGCCAACCGGCCCATCGCAATTGTGATAGATCAACATTTCCGGCTCGTACTCAAGTCGCAACTCTATCACCCAGTGTATCCTCTTTATGTGTGAAAAATTGCAGAAAAGTTCTCACCCACATATATGTTTATTTCATGTGGATACTGATAAAAGATTAATAGGAATTTACCTGCAAGCTGACATAGAATAGAAGTATAATTTATCTCTATAATTCATCATATAGTGATATAGTAGGTTAAAGTGATATTTTCCCGTAGATGGCAGAATTACAAAGAAAAACAATTTGCAGAGAAACAAAAGAGATCATGCAGGTTTTCTTGCATTTAATTAAAGCCATGCTAAGCCACGTCAAATGTCAGTGCTAGATTGTTACAAATGAATCGTACAAGAGGAAGCAAATCCTCACATGCAAAAACAATAATATAAGCAGACCACTTCAGCTTTGACCGAACTCCTGCACCACGTAAGCTGTCCAGACGTAACACACAACACACAACCAAATTCTAATTTTTGAAGAATACTTAACAGCATTTTTAAAATAACAAGTGACACGACAGCAGGCGTGATAGCGAAATGGAACTCGGGTGAAGTCGTTTGATCTTTGACAAAAAGATATCCTTACCGCCGAGTTAATGAGACATGTCAGCTCTTCTATTGCTATTAGTTTGACCGCCCAGAGTTTGCGCAACCTTCAAAATAGGGTGAAACGGTGATATAAATAGAGCTTGCAGGCAAACAGGATAGTGTGACACATCCCGCCTAAGGCACGGTTCAGGTTGCAGCTCTAATATTTTCTGTATAATTCCATGTGCACAATTTCTATGCCACATTTTATGAAGGCAGAAAAATAGTCATCAGGCACTTAGATTGTAGAAGTATGGATGGACATATATGGCCAATAAAAATAATATTTAAAGCCATTTGAGTTAAGATTGGACCTCAAGGCATTCTAATCAGTATTGTTGCCACTATATAGTCAAATTTCAGTTTTTTCTAGATTATTCTCAGGATTTTCAGAATTCATTTTTTATTTCACTAAAACACTGGCCCTGTTCACCAGGATGTAGCCCAGTCACATGCCCTGCGCTGCCTGCAATTGGCTTCAGGGCCCCATGTGACTTGAAGATGTCACATGCATGAATGGATGGATGGATGGATGGATGGATGGATGGATGGATGGATGTTTGACTTGGGCTCCTGCACTTCACGTGCCCTGTGTCATGTGGTTCCCCTTCCGCTGTCTATTGGACATGTACTTTATGACTGTGTGTGTGCACTGCAATGCACTCATCCCTGCCTTGTGACACCTTGAGCCGCCCTGCACTAGATAAGCAGCTAGAAGATGAATGGATGCATGAATGATTTTCTTAGGAGGCTATGGTGTAATATATAATGGCTAATGAAGTACAGACGCTCCTCTACTTACGGACTTTCAATTTACGAACTTTCAGACATACGAACGAAGAGGACTGTAAGTCCAAATTGTGTTCATTGGGCTCCTGTTTCCTGTTTGTGATCTTTTTTTTCTTTCGTTTAGTACGACTCCTGGCCGCTACTCCCGCCGCGCAGCAGTGGAGCGTACGTACTCCCAGCAGCCTAGTTCTTTGTACTTGTGCATACCCTTAAAATGATGTTGAATGACAACTTACGAACATTTAAAGTTACAAACAGCCATTCAGAACATATCTCGTTCATAATTAGAGGAGCATCTGTAATCAATGTTATTTTCTTTACCTGTCAGTGCTTTTAATGTTACGGCTGATCAATGTATTCACTATCCCAAAATAGCTTTGTAACTCTTTATGTGTAATAAGATATCAATCGCTGATTTCCCATGTCAGATTTTTTTAGATGCTCAAAAAGATTCGCAATAGTACAGATATACTTATTTATTCCAATTTTTATGCTGGCTGTAAATATATGAAATTTTAAATCTGTGTGTCTTAGATCTGTGTGTAATATTTATTTAAGTTGGCCTGGGCTGAACCGAAAATATTAAAGTAAAGCCTCATTCTTTAAAAAGGGTCAAGTGTGGTAACAGTGTTATATACAGTATATCTCAGCAACATCAATAAGGCTCGACCACACAATCAGATTGAGAAGCTCATCTCTTCATTTTCTTGTCACACATCTGGATCAGGGCCACAGGTTCAGTCTTCCTCTCAGTCTGGTAGAAAGAGCAGCGCTTTAGATGCTCCGACATGGACAGAGTCTCAGCGAAACTCCATTTATCCACCGTGGAGAAGAGGTTGCTGAACTGCCACACCTGAGCAGTGGTGATACCAAAGACAGAACAGTGTTAATAATTCACTTACGTTAAGAGAAATTCCAGTCAATGCTTTTGAATAATCGGTTTAACTCCTTTGCAGTTTATGATAATATGCATTACATTACAGTAATGAAAGAATACAACCATTCTTGTTTCATGGAGAAATTTCCCATTTATACAGCAAAAATATTATCTTACTCATTTGTGCACCATTTCGGGCAAATAAAGAAATGAAAATCTAAAGTAATGTAGCATTTTCTTTGTCACTAAACAATCTCCTTCTACTTTTTTCTTATATATTTGCGGAATCCTATAGCTTGAGCTTCTCACCACTACGGTTAATGTTTCAAAGATAAAGAACAAAACATGTCATTTAAATGGTGTAATACTGAATATCGTGAAAAGCACAAAATCCGTGCGCTTGCCTTTTGGGACTTCCAGCGAGATCCTCCATGGGCGTAAGTCTTCTTTTTCCACTTCAGGGAGACCATGCCTCGATCCTTTAGCAGGGTTGCACACATTTCTCGCATCGTCTGAGAAACAAGAGCCAGCTGAGACAAGCTGAAGCTATCGAGGAAGCGAGCAATGTGCAACAGGATTTCAAAAGGCAGTCGGCTAAGCACATCCGTATTGCGTTCGCGTTTCCTGTCAGGTAGACCTGCTTTCACGCCCTGAGAGAGCGAAGGGGGGACCTCTGGTCTCAAGGATAAGGTACTGAGCTCCACATTGTATGACACGGTAGCCCTTTGTGTAGAGGGCTGAAACCTCTTCTGACTGTAGGTGCAGCCAAGGTAAGCTAAGGGGCATCGCTCCTCAAACCAGCCGTTTAAACAGGACTGAATGTCTACGTGCACGTTTTTGAAATGCGAAGAGAATTCGTCCCGCCGGAAAGTGTGATTGCAGAGGAAGGTGAAGGCGGAGTTGGTTCTGTTGTGTCTGCCGGTCACACCGTCAGTTTGAATCTGAACATGGAGGTTCAAAGTCTTATCAGGAATGATATCTGCTAGATAGGCATTCCGCTTAAACGGAGCAGACTGGAAGTGATAGGTTTGCGTAGCAAAGTCCACAAAAAGACCATCCGTCACCACAGTTTCACATATTTTATGACCTCTAAGTTCTTTCTCTGTGGAGCACAATAACGTCATTTGGAGTTCATCCATTATCGGAATGTCTTCTTCAGAAAATCCCAAATCTGCTGTGTCCACACTTTTGTCCTCAGTCTTTGCTCTCACAGCAGGATCTTTCAGATGGATACGTTTCTCCTTGTAACTGGTGGGAACTTTGAAGGATCTAAGGGTTTGAACAGGTATGGGTTCAAGGCTGCCATAAACAAAATCTCTCTCTCTAGGGGTGCAAGCAGACATCTGGCCAAATCGGATTAACATACGTCCATGATGCACAATATACATATTATATTCTCTTGGATTTACCTCTTTTCCTAGCCTCTCCAGGACCCCTTCATCCCAAGGGGCAAATCCAATATGCGTAGCATCTGTAGTTTCTGTTTCTGGTTCATTTTTGTCCCGGCACGTTTCTTCAGCCTGTTGATGGCTACTGCTTCCCTGTGTTTTTTGTTGATTGGCAGGTGTTTGGCCATCGACCTTGGCTTTGGCCGCTTGCATGCAGCCACCCTTCTCCTTACTGAACATTTTCTCTGCCAGCTCGTGATTCCTGATATCCAGCCCGTCTTTATTCTTAGCCATGAGCTCTTGCATGTCTGACATTGCGCTGCTGCAGTCAGAAATCCACGTGGTGCTTTCATCATCTGTAGGATCAACACCGCCCATCGCACCTTCTGCGGAGTCCTCAGCTTCTTCAACGTCCTCCATCAACTCAGGGAAAAATGCTTTCACTTTGAGTTTATTACACACCAGCTTTTGGTCTCTTAGGGCCATGCAGAGGTCTAGGTGCTCATCGGAGAATGGTTCTTTAACGGCATTCTTGTAAAACATACCATCTGTATCCGCAATAGGCCAGCGGTTCCAGTCCATGGAGCAGCTAATAACACTGGCAGGACACACCTTCAGGTGCTGGGCTAACTGTGATCGGAGCATGGTGGCGGGGCAGCCGTAGGCCGCGTTGAGGCAGGACACCGTCTCTTTGGGACACAGCAGGCGGTGCTCCTCCTCCTTACACATGTGAAAAGTGGCACCACACAGCAGGCGGCAGCTGATGACCATACAGGACACGGGGATCTCAATGGGTGCTTTACAGTTTAATCTGAAGCATCTCTCACAGTGCTGGTGCTCCCTCACTACAGGCCTCCGGTTCCTTCTCTTAGACAAAAAGAACCAAAAAAAATCGATCACTTTCGAACACTAAAATCCTTAGTTTTCTGCATAAATGCATCTAGCACGTGACATTTCTACTTGGAATTATGACATTGATATTGCAATTTGATGATTAGATAGATAGATAGATAGATAGATAGATAGATAGATAGATAGATAGATAGATAGATAGATAGATAGATAGATAGATAGATAGATAGATAGATAGAAAAGGGTAGAATATGAAAGCAGTATTGCTTTGCTTTTAGAATAAATAATGCTCTGTTTTTTAAAATTAAAATATAATTATAAAATAATGAAAATGCAATTTACTAAAATGTTTACGTTATTTTTATCTCATCAAATGTATTCTGTAATGTAATGTGACTTTGAACTTTCAGTTAATATCACAAGGTTAATTAAGAGCTCATCAGGATCACCCATGCCTTTGTCCACAAATGTCACTATTCTACATGCTTGTCTAGTACAGGGTCGCAGAGTGTCAGGATCAGGGCCTGCCCTGTCGTGTCTGCCATTTCTCTGTTTGACCAGCAGGTGTCACTGGCCATCCCATTCCTTGTGTTTGAGTCCTCAGTGTTTAGTGATTGTGACCCTCACCTGTGCCTTGTTATTCATTGTCCTAGTTTTCACTATATTGTCAGTAACCTGTTTCTTATTTAGTCCTGGTTATCAGTCATTATATGTACCTGCCTTTACGTCATTGGTCGTTGGTCATTGTATGTGTTACCTGCCAGTCCTGTGATTGTAGTAGAGATTCTGGTTCCAGTGGCCAGTACTATGAAACGGGGTTACTGGCTTATCGGGGTAACTTTAAGATTTTAGGTAGTCTGGGCAAAATGTAAGTGAACGACTATGAAGTCCATTTAAACTGTGGTACCTTAAATCCAACAAGTTACCCCAATAAACCAGTAACCCCACTTCCTAGTACAGGGCACTGGTCCAGCTGAATTTTCTGATCTGTAGTTCCAGCCTTTATTTATCCACGTTTAACCACCCTGCCTTTGTTCTGACCCCTTGTGGTGCTTATGGTTTTGTGTGGATCTGAATTCAGTTTTAATCAAGTTCCCATTTGTTGTAAACAGCGGTGTGGATCATCCTTCCACCATTTCCTGCCATGACACAGAGAGCTCGGGACCTACTCCAGGCAGCCCGGGGAACACCTCGGTAATTAAAGGGCTGACCTATATTTTTTGGCTAATTATGCATCACGCAGTTCGGCACAGTAAAGACATTGGCCTATATTAACTAACTCTATGCGCAGTATAGGTGAATAAAACAAGATAAGAATCACAAGCAGTGTTCCACATTTGGTTGTCATGCAGGCTGTATTGCCTGATGTCTTATGGGGTTCGAACCTCTGCTCTGTGGAGAGTTGTTATGTTTCCCAAATGCTGTGCTGGTTTATATGTATGTATTATATATACTGTACACCTTGTCTCTTGTTCTGCCTGCGAGTAGCTGTGAATTATCAAAACCTGGATGCCAGATGGAGGGTGTCTTACGCTTTGATGCCACATGGATCAAAAATGAGCGACAATGTACTGGAGTTTCACATCCTTTCTGATGTTATTATGCTTTTTTTTTTATTCTGCATTTGTTGTTTACAGTTAAATTAATAGCTTGTCACTGACCTAACAAACTGGTGAATTCTCATTAATTATATAATGTATTTATACCATGACTGTACCATCTGCACATACACTCATTGATACATACGTACGTACAAACACAAATTGAACTTACCATATTTAATTTGATTTTAACAAAGGAATTTCCCTTAGCTCCTGAAAAAGACGCATGACAATTAATCTATGGTACAATCATTATCTCCCTCCATTATTTGTGTACTTTTCTTCAAACATTTATGGCCAGTTTGCAAATATTCATTACACTGTTTCAAACAAATTATGATGTGCAATTATACTTATAATACATGAATTTACGCTAACCTGTTTTAAAAATTTATTTACATCTTCTGAAATGAAAAGCAGCAACAACAACAAAAATCACAAACCTTTTTCTCATAGGTACAATACTAAGGCAAAGTAAGTGAAGGCTCTCCGGTGGCGATCCAACACTGTCACTTCTGAACAGAGTATCTCTTTAAGATGACTTGAGTGCGTTGAAGTTTTAAAAATAGAAAGTGCCTGATGTCAAGATAATGTGACCCGCAGAAAGGTCAAGGAACAAACACCGCAATTACCAATGACAACCACCCACAATGCACAGAATAGAAACGCTCCACTGAATGAATTACTAAAAAGAAAGATCAGCAAATCAGTCAGGATACAATAATTCAAAAATCATTTATATATTTATATAGTTGTATAATTCAAAACCTAGACCTGCGATCAAATGGGATTTCTTTTGAACTTCCTTTTTGACAATCAATCGAATAACTGCGCACATCGCACAACATTCATAAATGGTATCCAGTGATTATTTCACGCTGTTCTTCTTCTGTCCCCTAGATGACAGTATTATCCATGAAATTTTGGTTTTAATATTTTTGGTGTGGCTTTCTGGACCTTTCTTTTGACAGCATACCTCTCGTTTTCAATAAAAAATAATGGTAAAATAAACCTCAAGTGAATTAAGTAAATAAACTGAACTGGTCTTATCTTGCCTTACATGTCTGGGCATGTCTTGCCTTGATTTTGTTTTAATTTATTTTGTTAAAATAAAGGTTCCTGACAACGTCAAAAAGCCTTGATGCAGTACACAAACCTCTGTGGTGTTTTTATGCATGATAAGCTTACAAACGGATCGGTGCCGACCCCAACACGACAGCAAGGTTATCATGATGGTCACTATATTTCATTTTATGAATTAATGCGTGTATGATAAAAAACAGACCTTCACTGATGCCTGTGTGGTGCTTCTGTTTCATAACAGTATAAATTAATTCACAAGGGCAATTATGACATTATTATTCTAAACCTTGTTATATGATTTTTAAACAATCATATGGTTATATAAATAATAATCCCAAAAAAAGCAGAGCTGAAGTGCTGAATGAATTGTTACAAGCCCGGAAAGAGTTGTTTATTTGAGACGTTTTAACAGCCATACTCTCAGGTTGAGCCAACCTGTTACACTATATATGCTATATGCTAAAGTTCCATAAATCCACTACGGTAGAATCTTGGAACTCGAACACCTCTTAACTCGACCAACACGGACGTCAAACTGGTCTGTTTAATTTTTTTCGACTTGCACGTTGACTGAAATCTTGGAACTCCTCTGTTCCTGCTAAAACCTGTAAGGGTCGAGACACTTTCAGCTCTACCAATTCGGACCTCGAATGGGTTGGTCGAGAAAAACCTACAATAACCACAACTTGAGCGAAAACTCGGAACGTGACAAAACAAAACAGACCAGAAACACTTGTACAGACTGTCTTCCAAACAACACCTCCTCCATCCCTCCTCCTCTCCACCTGCCATTTCCAGTGTGCCACCAGCTGTTCATAAATTGTCATAATTTTCATGTTTATTGCTTTTGCATCTGCATGTCGGTTTTATATTAATTCTCAATGCTTCTTATAATTGGTTAGGTACGTAGATAGCTTTAAAGAGCTGAACATTTCGGCGTCTGGAATGGATTCAATTCATTTACATTATTTCTTATAGGGAAATTTGACTTGGACCTCAACCAAATCGCAACTCAGCCAGCCTTCTGGAACAAATTAAGTTTGCGTTCCAAGGTACCACTGCATTTCTTTTCTAAGGTATGTCCTAAGTCCACAGGGGGTACAGATGGACATAGAGAAGGTTAGAGCTTCCATTAGAGGGAATGTGACAGTAAACAAGATGCAACATTACTTGGGTTTTGCTAATTTTTTATCAATGCTTCTTCTGCAGCTTCAGCCGGGTAGCTGCCCCCCCCCCCCCCCCCCCAATACAATGATGACTAGGTGACAACCAATGTCGCTAACCTGATCTGAGACGGCACGTTCTGCATTCTCCCGACTTAAGGATTTATGCGCTACAGCATCTCTGCTCCTGTAGCCCAACACAGAGCTGCAGTTTACTGGGGAAGTAGATGTATCTGAGGTAGACAGCGGGACGGATTCAGTCTCAGTGGCAGAGGAATCCTGCTAAGCTCCACCCATGTGCCTATCTTTCAGACAAACTCTCCTCATGATGTAGTGAGTTGGGAGTTGCTCGCACTGGAGAAGTGGAGCTATTAGCTGCTCGCCAATGTGTAGTGCTTACTGATCTCAAGAACCTTGAAGATAGTGAATATATTAAAGGAATATTTTGAGCTTAAAGGACAGTGTCGTTGTTTCATCTAAATTAATTTCATTCCATGTATTTTTGGAGAGTATTTGTAGGTGTTTTAGTTTGTGGTCATTTTAATCATCACTGTGTGTATGTATATGAAACCTTTGTCTTATTTTCTTATTTGCCAGAAAGTCTTCCAATGCTCTGTCATGGTGATTCGAAGCTCCTGAGCGGGACCATAACCCTGACACCATTCTTTCTCCCCGCTGTATGTTAACAAATACACAATGACACATTGTGAAAGATACAGGATGTTTGTTCCAGCATTCTACAGCTCTATTGAGGTGGTCCACGTGTCAACAGGAGCCATGAACCCATATCCAGGAAATCTTGGTGATCGTCTATAGTGTATGACGTTCATGATTATGTTCTGTCCTGCCCAGTATGTGTCCAAACAAAGACTCCAAGGCAACAGCCATCAGGTGATTTGGAACCTCCACCAGTTCCCACTGACCCTGCTTTCATTACACCGGTGGACTTTATCGCAGATCTGCCTCCCTTACGGGGGCCCACAGACATATTAGTTATAGTAAGATATGCTGCCTCTTCCCTCCTCCAAGTGTCCCCTCAGCTATTCAGCTGGCAGGATGCCTTTTTAATAAAGTTTTCCATTTCTTTGGCATTCCAAAGGATTTAATGTCATACCGAGGTTTACAGTTTACCTCTTGACTTTGGCAAGCATTTTGCACACAGCTGGGGGGTGACTGTGAGCCTAACATTGGGACACCATCCCCAATCCAGTGGACAAATGGAGCAGTTTAAAAGAGACTGTCCGTTGTCTCCAACGGTACTGTTCATCTAGCTAGTCTGATTGTAGCCAGCACCTTACCCGGACAGAACAAACTGTCTGGTAAAGACCTTACATTTAACCCCTTTCCAATGCACATCAGGTTACCAACCCCCACTCTATGCTTGGGAGATCGAACCAACCAACAAAGAAGGGGTTTCGGTAGAACGGACAATTCTGGAGGACTGCCCATGTGCAACTTTAATACGACATAAAGACACAGAAGAAATTTGCTGACTGTCACCGCCATCCCATGTGTGGCTCTCCACCAGGGATATTAAACCTAGCTCCCAGTACATTAGTCCATTCAAGATTCTGTGGTGCATAATCCCAGTAATTTACCCTCTACAGCTACCTGCCAGTTCTCAGATTGCAGAGGTGGGGACTTGAGTCACTGACTTGCGACTCGACTCGGACCCAAGTCACTAATTTGAACTTGAGGAGAGGCTGTTCATTGAACCTAACAGCTTGATCCCTTCTAGACACTGTAATGTTAATTTTTATAATTTCTGTGTCTATTAATTCTCTGCTGTCTGCCTCTTCAGTTGGCTGAAGGCAAAGTCTCCTGAGAAACGGACATTAACACGGTGTGAGGACAACTATGAGTGGAGACTCTCTTTTCCTACAAAGTACTGAGGTGGTTTTTGCTGCAACAAGTTTTAATCACTAAAGGTAAAAAACTGACATAGGTCAATTTTGATGACTAGTGACCTGACAGTAAAAATAAGGGAAAGACTTGGACTCGACTTAGACTTGAGGGTAAATGACTTGAGATTCGACTCAGACTGCAATGTTTTGACTCACCAAGGAATGACTTGTTCCCATCACTTCCAGATTGACCCTACATTCCATGTGTCCTCTAAAGCTGTAGATGTCAGTGGTGAACCTGGCTATTCTGTCTGTGTCCTGTGGGCAGTTGTAAAATTTAATGGACTGGGTGGCCTATGACCTCGAGAAGAAATCTTGGCCTCCAGCAGGGGATATCCTGGACCCCTCACTCATAACCGATTTTTATTGGGACAACCCAGACTACCCTACACCTCAGAATCCTGGCTGTCCACTACAACGGAGCACCAAGGCATCAGGAGCTGCCTGTGGAGAATGGGTCACAATCAGGTGTCACACTCCAGGATCCAGGAGTCAAGCCGGATCTTCCACACAACCTTCTGCTCTGTCCTGATCACCTCCCTGCGTTAAGTAAAATCACCTGGTTGCTATTTCCTGTCTCACTAATTATTTACCAGTCGTTTTGAGCAGCTCATTGTATTGTGAGATGCATTCTACACTGACCATTTTCCTAGTTAATTTGTGTTACTCGTGTTTAGACTCTTTACCTGTTTACTTGACATTAAACTTTTGGATTTTAATTCTGTTCTTAGCTGTGTTCTTAGTTGGCTTACGGACTGCTCTGACCATTTTATGACTATAAGTTCTGGACATTGTTTTGACGTTTGGTGAAATAAAGCCATCAAGAACTGTTCTGCTGTTGGAACTCTGCCTCGTTCATCACAGATGCCAGTCTATCACAGCACACCACACACACACACACAAACAACAGCCCCCGATCAGTGTGTCCTTTTACCAGCAAGAGTAGCCAGTAGAAGTAGACATAGGCATGGACACAACATGCAAACTCCATACACAAAAATACAACTTTGAAGGTCTGAGCTGATAGCTCTATGCAGTTCTACGTTTTGAATAATTATAAATAGATTTCATTCATTTAACATTCTTAGTCTTAGAATCCTCAGGAAACAGTCCTCCACGACTTTATTATTATCATTAATGTTTGGAAGAAAAACCAAAGAACTAACTTGCCTATATGCCGGGGTGTGTCCACAAATGGACTGGCATCCTATGGCTAACGGCAATAGACGTTATTTTAAAAAATGATCTTATTTAAATCCTTTTATCAGAATTTTCAGAAAAGGTTTCGTGCCGGAAATTGTTAAACTTCTCTACCCAAAGATCCAAATACTCTAACGGTGAAACAGAGGATGCGCTAAACTTCTCTAATAGTCCGCTAGGAGTCACACGGCCACTGCTTAATCCGAGCGTTTTTACTCATTATGCCCTATAAAGCCGCAGAGGAGAATAACTGCCGGAAGTACTAAGAAAAGGGGGAGGTAAAGAAAAGTTCATACAGTTTATTGTAATTCTATTCAGCGGCAACATTTCCAGCGGTGAGAGCCAGGAAAAAAAACAGCTGAATTTCTATTCTTCATGTAACAAAGAGTAAATTAGTGGGGTCGTATTGAAGGATTCTGGTTGTATTTGAGTTTACTCTGCTATAAGGAAAATGGGATTGCCAACACTGGAATTCAGCGATTCTTTCCTGGACAGTCCAGATTTCAGGGAACGTCTTAAGTGTCATGAAATTGAGCTGGACCGGACCAACAAATTCATTAAAGAACTGATAAAAGACGGGAATACGCTTATCGCGGCGCTGAAAAGTAAGTACGTGCTGTTAAATAGGACTGGTAACTAAGTAATTAGATTGCTGAAGGGCTGTTGGATGTTGAAGAAACTTTTGTTTAAGCCTTTCTCTTCATTGGGAATTCTTAAAATCGAATATTTTGCCGTGAAACAATGTATTGACATGTATTGTGTTGTGATATGAAACGTTCGTTTACTTAATACATTTCTAAAATTAATGGAAAAAAACAGCAAGCAGACATATTATTACGCTTATGTGGAAGATATTTCACACATCTGTCTTTTCAGTCCCTATAACTTCTGAAAATCTGCGGTGATTGTAATTTTATTTAGTCATTGATGAATATAATCGCTGGTTTGTGCCGCATGGCTGCTTCTAATGATGGCTCGCTAAGTCCGTTTTTCGTATCACAGCGAAAATGATGGGGGTTTCATTTAAGTTACAGTGTGTGAATAATAGTCCTGAAGCACAATCGCTTAAAAGTACCGAACAAAACTGCATAACCGGATGATTATGCAGGTACTAGTACGTAACACATTCTATATAAGTTATATATTTTCTCAGTAACACCTTTATGTTCCCAGCGAAGATATGCAAGTCTTCAGCTGAATGCTCGAAAAACGCCATCTGCCTGTTTTTTAGGTAAATAGCTGATCTGGTAACCGGAGTATGGGTGAGCTCTGGTACAGTGAGACTAGTCAGTGTGGAAATAAAAGCACAACGACAGTTAAAGCCGATAAAATATTTCACTTGGGGATAAGTGGAAATAGGAGTATGGGAAATGCATATCTTTGAAGAAACATCTGGAATGGATTGAACATTTTTCGTCAATTTATATGAAAAAATCTATTAAAAACGAATGGTTATTAATTTTTTTAGTAGTGTAAAATTATTTTCATGAAATTTAAGAATGAACTATTATTTGTATACAGACTTGTATACAGTTGTATACAACAACGTACAGTTTAGTCGATTAAAACGACAGATCTCTTTTGTCTGAAATTGATTTTAGCTGGAAAGATTCTAAGGAAACTGCACAACAAAAGGGTGTAAACAAAGGGTTCACTGCAGGTATTTGTACTTGTATTGGCGACATCGAGGCCTATATTTACTTCTTTTATTGGTTGGGAGAGAGATCAGTAACAGAATGCCATTAAACATCCATCCATACGTCCATCCGTCTTTTAAAAATGTATCCTAATTAGGGTCATGGGGAGCAACTGACGAAGTATCATAAGCTGATCAAGAGATCCAATCCCAACATTATGACACAGCATTGTCCAGTAATATCTTTACCAGTGGATTTTCTGATCTTTCTCTTCATGAGTTATTGTTCTCGGAAACCATTGTTCATAGTTTTGCGTACAGCGGCACTGGTACTTAAGGCTTTGCTTGGCAGAGCAGACACAGAGGACATCGTGATAAGTGAGTGGGCCAGGTGCGGTGGTGACCATGTGATATATCCGCATTGTCAGAGGCGTCCTCTTTGAGGTCTTTTTTAATGGTTCTGCATTGCTCTGCTGACTGTGCCTTCTTCAGTATAGAAAAGCTTTGATAACATCCCAGCATCCTGTAAGGCATGAAACAACTGAGCGTTAAGGAAGTCTCTCGCCTGGTTCATTAGCTTCAGATATTCGCTTCAGCCTACCGACCTCTCCAGCAGGAATACCTACACTATGACTGCCCACCGCGAAATTCCTGAGTCCAGCCGGGAGACCTCAGGTAGAAGTTACCTTCAGTCTATTCTGAATGTATCGTTATGAAAAGCAACAGCGCGACACTGACTTGAGATGATGCATGTGGTAAAGGTGGATCTCTAGAACAGAGATATTAATTTTAATGTCGTAAGAACATTTGCTTCGGCTGGGACCGTTACTCGCTGTCAGTGCCGTTGGCAACAAAGGTTGACATTGACAGACTCGATGATTTTAAACATTTGAGGAAAAAGCCCCACTTGTTTCGTTAATGCTGAGTAGCACACAGCACTAAACAAATCATGATTCTGAGACTTAAAAATAATCACGCTGCCCTTATAATATTGCGGCAACAGCTTTAGTGTTGTGTCATGACTCTTAACCAAAGTAGTATCCGTGAGTATGTTCAACACTGCAGATACAAGAGGAAGTGACATCACTTCCTGGTGCTCAATAGCCACCAGTTTAATAAAGAAATATGACGTGGTGGCAGGTGATCAGATTTCCAGACTGGATTTTCTGAAATAAATTTGATATTTAAACCATCCATCCATTTTCCAAACCGCTTATCCTACTGGGTCGCGGGGGGTCCGGAGCCTATCGTGGAAGCAATGGGCACGAGGCAAGGAATAACCCAGGATAGGGGGCCAGCCCGTCGCACACTCACACACCATTCACTTACGCATGCCCTCCTCTGGGCAATTTAGCAACTCCAATTTGCCTCAGCATGTTTTTGGACTGTGGGGGGAAACCGGAGTACCCAGAGGAAACCCCCCGACGACATGGGGAGAACATGCAAACTCCACACGCATGTGACCCAGGCGGAGACTCAAACCCGGGTCCCAGAGGTGTGAGGCACCAGTGCTAACCACTGCACCATCATGCCGCCCCCATATTTAAACCATTCAATGTCATATAATCAGGAAAAAGTCATTCTCACACAAATGTAACATCAAAATACTACATAATAATCATTTAAAAATAAAGCTGGAAAAAGCCTTTTTATTTTTAAAAATCATGATTGTCTTTTTGTTCATATATTTCATATGTCCATTAAATTAATTGTTTTGGATCCTTTTCTGAAATTCAAGCTTAGAATAATTCAGTTTGGCTACGCTTCAGTTGTGGTTTACAACTATTCTTTATTAAGCTTTTGACACATTTCTCAAATGACACTTAACATTTTCAGAAGAATGTGTGTAACCTCCACACCATGAAGTTGTAATGTTCTGCTGAGTATAAGTGTCTCATTGTTTTACTTAAACTGCAAATGTTTTACTGCATGTTTGCAAATGATCATGTACAGGTGTCCTCGTTTGGGAAAAATAATCAGTTTCTTAAGGGGCGGCACGGTGGTGCAGTGGTCAGCACTGTTACCTCACTCCTCTGGGACCCGGGTTTGAGTCTCCCTGTGTGTGGAGTGTGAATGTTCTCCCCCTGTAGTTGTGAGATGTCCTCTGGGTACTCCATTCCCCTCCAATGTACAAAAACATGCTGAGGTTAATTGGAGTTACCAAACTGCTCGTAGGTGTGCATGTGTGAGTGACTGGCATGTGAGTGTGCCCTGTGATGGGTTGGCACCCCCCTCCTGGGATGTTCCCTGCCTTGTGCCCTATGATGGGTTGGCACCCCCTCCTGGGTTCTTCCCTGCCCTGTGATAGGCTGCCCCCTCCTGGGTTCTTCCCTGCCCTGTGATAGGCTGCCCCTTCCTGGGTTCTTCCCTGCCCTGTGACAGGCTGCCCCTTCCTGGGTTCTTCCCTGCCCTGTGATAGGCTGCCCCCTCCTGGGTTCTTCCCTGCCCTGTGCCCTGTGATAGGCTGCCCCTTCCTGGGTTCTTCCCTGCCCTGTGCCCTGTGATAGGCTGCCCCATCCTGGGTTGTTCCCTGCCCTGTGACAGGCTGCCCCTTCCTGGGTTCTTCCCTGCCCTGTGCCCTGTGATAGGCTGCCCCCTCCTGGGTTGTTCCCTGCCCTGTGCCTGTAGACTACAGACTGTGACCCTAAACAGGACAAGCAGTTACAGAAAACACATGCATGGGTCAGATTCTGAAATCTTGACAGATTATATAGTTTTCCGGTTAGTTATATTTTTTTGGGTGAAAATTAAGTGACCGTCCTATAAGCCACCACATGCATAAAAGCTCTTCAGACTTTCAGAATGATTCCAGAATATTCCTTATTCATATGGCACTGTTGTTTGTTTGGCTCTCTCTCACGGTACATGACTTTGATGCCATCGTGTTTTTATGCATAAACACTTTTGAAAAATGCACTTAATAGTCTTAGTAATGTTATGTAGGCTTCATGAAATGTAAACTGTATCCGATGACATTATTTTCTTGGACCCTTTGGAGACTCCCCGTACTTTACCTTCAACTTTGTATTGTCTATCCGGTTGCCATGATTTTCACGGATGCACCGTCTGCCTGGGTTGGCACCTTCAATCTGAAAAGATACTTGGTGGATTTTGCCAAGCAGGTAGATCCCCCACAGTAGATTTTGGGTTTTGGTCCCCCTATGAAATGCTGCGACCCTGAATATCCCTGGGTATCCATACTGTACTCATACTCTACTTCCTACAGTATCTCTCTGTACTTCACAATACTTCACTGTCATATCTGTTTTTTCCCGTGGGTTGTCCAAAGTATATAAAGGAGAACAATACTCTGTATCGCAGTTCTTGTAATTATTTAGGGGGTAGCGGGGGTCCCCCGGCTTCTGTCACGATGAGATCATGCGTCTTGGGGAGAACAGTGTTGATGTTACAGTTGAACCAAGACTCAAATTAGTCATTTATTTATAAGGCCTGGCCCAGCCTGCTATTGTTGGAGGTGCAGAGGTTTATGCAGGGAATTCTCCTGTAGATTAGAAGACAGCATGAACACACAGCAATACTGTGCCATGCCTGATGCATTGTGTTTGATTAGAGTCTCACAATGTCAGGCATTTGCAGTCGGATGATTTTATTTGTCAGTTTCTGTGAGGGCGTGGTCAGCTACACCTCAGGAGGTAGCTTTAAGTCCAAAGGTCAAGTTATTGAGACAAAAAAAATTACATAGCATTTAAATACATCAGTTATTAAGACGCGTTCTCTGTCTCTGAACTGAAAGGAACCCTATCAATACTGACGAAAGAACTGAAAATCCATTTTACTGTCAAGGGAAAACCGTTCGATATAGCTGGGATACCTCAAAATCATGGGATTGAATGAAAAAAATAGATTTCACATAATTAAAACAATAAATTCATTTTTCACACATTCAGTGACCACCCAAAGTCAGTCAGATCCCTTTAAATATTCCAAAAATTGTAATTAATATTATACAAATACTCCCCCCCCCCACAGAACACATCTAAAATCTTTATATAATTTCACTATAATGGGAAGTTAACATGCTCAGATATGCTGACACATACTCTCTGAGCACATGCTGCAGAGACAGACCAGAGGGCGAACACCGGATACAGTAAATATTCCAGAACCGGGCCTGAAATGAACAGAACAATCTACTAATACCAAACCCACATCCACTCTGACTTTTTACCAGGGCACATGAGAGAGATGCCTTTACTGACACTAGTCTTCGTTTTGTACTATACAGCATGTAGCTCATAAGACAGCAAATGTGCCATGTTACTATCCATCAATGTTACAGTCAATCACAATAATAAGGTAACAAAATTAGCCCTTTGAATTCACCCCTGTCCCCCCTGGTATTTTGTGCTTGATGTACACATTTCTGTACCTATTGGGGGGGGGGGGTGTTTTTTGGCCTGGGGTTATTATTATAGAATGTCTTTTCTGTTCTTTGGGCATTGTAATACGAAATGTGATTACAAAAGGCAAAAAACTGCACTGTCAAAGAACAAAGGATATGGCCTGTGGTATTATGGGAAAGGAAATTGAAGTTGGTGTAATTTAATTAAAATCTCTTTAATGGAAATAATAGAAAGATGCATAGTACTTAGGAAGTGTACTGCTGGCTATTCAGATGGTAATTTGATCATACAGAAACAGGCAGAGAAACATATTTGATTGTATTCAGTTGGTTCGGTCCATTTCGTAACCTTGATATTTAAGGTCCCTTTAGTCTGCAAACACTTACCATCTGGAATGATCGTGTGCTGCAATAACATTGTAGTCCCAAAATCAGATTTATGAAGGGTAAATAGAAATGTAAAATCCATATATATTGTCTAGTTTTTTTGTTAGTTTTTTTCTGTTTTTAAGGTAGAAATATTCACCAGTACTGGATGCGTGTTTCTGTAGTTCGGACTTCTTTCGGGGGGGGAAGCTTTATAATACAGGTTTTGCTAGTTTTATGAATTCCATGGTATAAATACATTACCTATTAGCTTTATAATCTGAATTAAAGCTAAAATTCATTTTCAAACCTAATAGTGTGTGACTACGTGTAAGTGCTGTGATGGACTGGCATCCATTCCAGGGTGTAACCCTGCTTGCCTGAGGGCACCCCTTCCCTTTACCCCCCCCCCCCCCCCCCCACCCACCCATACTGGAGAAACAATTGAAAGAGTTATGGATGGGTGGGTAGGTGAATATTCACTCGTATAAATTCTACGGCCTATATATGTTTGTATAGCACATTTCTCAACGCACCGTTCTACAGGACAACCCTAATGCTTTGTGGTGAAAAGCAAGCAGTATTGTTTGCCAGCTATTAAACAAATCATGTTGATGCTTGGTGACGATGTAGCTGAAATTAATTCGAAGCTGAAATTAATAAGCGAGCTGAACATGGGATTTTCTCCACCTCCTTAGTTCATCCAGAAGGCAACTATTTGGCTCCGATTATTTCATTTACTGTATTTTGGATTATTTATCTTTCAGTTTATAAAGGGAAGCCTACAGCCTGCAAATCAGTGTGGTGCCGTTACATAATTTTTTTTTTCTAACTGATTGTTATGAGGATTTGTTCATAAATTTGAGGGAAATTCCACTATTCAGACACTTTGCTGCATTGATTGTTTTTCCTGGAAAATGTTAGAGGATAGCTGAGGACTTCTGAGCACATAACTGATCTCAGCGTCAGCAGTGTGATAAAAGTCTAGCCTGAACCTGTTTAATGAGCAAGCAGGCCTGGGCTTCTTTCAGTCAAGTGTACTATGTATAGCATAACACAGAAAAAAGACAGAAAAAAGCAAGCATGTCTGATAGCCGGCTGACTGTGGCTTCTTAATGGAAACTGCCAATAAAATACAAATCATCCCCTCAAATACCGTTTCACCAAAGGAAACTGTAAAATACAATATAAAAATCAAATTGTAGTTGTAGCGGAGTACTTCATGCATTATTTAAACTCACATTGTTCTGATTTCTGCAATGGCATTAGTCATAAACGGCTAATAAGAGACAGCAGCCCTAACATGTGTTTGCCTGTTTGCCGTTGGGATGAAAAACTGTTGCTCGTTATGCTCGTGTTGCCTGAATACAATGACGATGAAACATAAGCAAAGTACAAGACCACATGGGTGGAAAATATCTGAATGAAACTAAAGCCTTAGAAACCAAACTGCTAGTGTCTGTCCGCTGTCTATCAAAATACTCTCATTGGACCAGGACTGCATGGTACGATGAACTGGATTCCTAAGTCAAGATTCAAGCCAAGATTTATTATTATTATTATTGTTGTTATGAAATTTATTATTAATAATAATTTATGTATTAAAAAAAAGACTTGGGCATTAGCTACATTGGTCACTACGTACATAGCATTGACATCCACACCAAGTTTGATGTTCTGTTGCTTGTGTGTTATGCCATAACACCATAATATTTCTTACATATCTTCATACTAAAAGGTATTATGCTTCTGATAAGTTTTCAAGTTAATATTTCAATAGGTGTGTGAAAGACACACACTAATTTAGTGACGCCAGTTCCTGGTGCAGCATGTAAGTCAACACAAGGATTTTATAGAGACACGGGCTTCCAAACTCGTTTGCTTAATGAATAATTTCTAACCTTAACCATCTCTCTTCCTCAGATCTTTCAGCAGCGGTACAGAAGTTCTCTCAGTCACTTCAAGAGTTCCAGTTCGAATGCATTGGGGATGCGGAAACGGATGATGAAATTAACATTGGTAAGAACAACAGGGCAAAAGTTTCGTAACGGGAAGATATCCACAGAATGCCATTTACTGGGATGCAGTTCATCATATTCAGAGTTCATTTAATTTGATTCATTAATTTGACTCTCTGCAAAAATACAGTCAGACCTCGGACATTCGCGGGGTTAAGTTCCAGAACCCGTTGCGAATGAGGAGGATTCGCGGATGTTTGGTAGAGTCAATAAAAATGGTAATATGTACTTATTTCTATAGTTTAAACCATAAATATGACCCCTATTGTTCATCTGTTGGGACAGATACATGGACCACTGCCTGGGATATCTGCGATTGTGATATGTGCAGAGACTTCATGCATAAACCCAGTTTCGAACTTGTCCCTATTAGCCAATGAACTGGAAGGGCCTGATCAATGGTATTTGGTGTTACATTCTCCATTTCCCAGAGCAAAACATTAGTAGAGAAGCTGGCACAGTAGTATGTAAAGAAATGGAAGAAACTTAGACTGCGACGCTTTTTTCATCATTCACCCCCATGTAATTGATCAGTTGTTTCACTCCATGTGATATTTTCAGAAGCGTTTAAGCATTATCCGTTTGCTTGGTGGTTAGTCACTGTTTTGTTTACTGCATGCCAGTAGCATCAGTGGGATTTTGGCTGCCAAACCCCCCCCCCCCCTCCCCCACCTTTAATCATCTGGAGTGAAACATTGCATTGATTGTAAGATCAGTGATTGCGTATTTGTGTGGCGCAGGGGGGCGTGGCCATGTGTCTCGATCCCACAACACTCTGCCATGCTATCCACCGGTTTAAAACAACATGCAGGGGCCCAATATCTGCACCAGGCAAAAGTCTCACTTCCAACCTAAGTAATTCGTTTGTGGGCTTTGATTTCAGTACTTCTTACATGCTGCCCATGATAGTCCCATCCATCCATCCATCCATCTTCCAACCGCTTATCCTACTGAGTCGCGGGGGGTCCGGAGCCTATCCCGGAAGCAATGGGCACGAGGCAGGGATCAACCCAGGATGGGGGGCCAGCCCATCGCAGGGCACACTCACACACCAGTCACTC
This sequence comes from Brienomyrus brachyistius, assembly GCF_023856365.1. Taxonomy (NCBI): domain Eukaryota; kingdom Metazoa; phylum Chordata; class Actinopteri; order Osteoglossiformes; family Mormyridae; genus Brienomyrus; species Brienomyrus brachyistius. The sequence continues at coordinate 7,936,336 of NC_064550.1, read as the reverse complement.
ACACATGCACACCTACGGGCAATTTAGCAACTCCAATTAGCCTCAGCATGTTTTTGGACTGTGGGGGGAAACGGGAGTATATTTCCAGAGGAAACCCCACGACGACATGGGGAGAACATGCAAACTCCACCACACACATGTGACCCAGGCGGAGACTCGAACCTGGGACCCAGAGGTGTGAGGCAACAGTGCTAACCACTGCACCACCATGCCGCCCCTGTTTGTTAATATTAATTACTTAATTAGTTTCCTTACCTTTTTCAACAAACATAGGGTTAGGGTTAGTGCCAGTATTAGATCTGCAGGAGAAGGTGGTGTTTTCTGTCTCCTTATAGCCGCTCAGTGTCAGCCTGAACCCCCCCGTAGGTAATGGCTCCACAGTGGACTTATCCTTGAACTGGTCGGCAGCCTTTTCAGTAGTGGAATTGGTGTTAATGATCAGCTCCTTCTTCCCTGACGACATGATAAACATGTAGGTGGGAAGCTGGTTGGCCTTAGACTCGATATTGCAGTCGACTCGTATGTCTTGATGCCCATGATAGTCTCACGTGGGAAACTGAAGTTTGGTATCTTAAAGCTACAGTAGCTCTTATACTGGCTGCAGTCATGCTGCTATTTTCGTTAACTAAGTTAAATGATGTATGTGTTACTGCTCCTTATTAAGCAATTTTGATTGGTATTAGATTTTTTTTATTTGAGAATGTTTTGCAAGTGAAGTACTTAAACTGTATTGTCGTTATTATTATTAGTCTTGATTGTATTTTGTTTTATTGGATTCATTGCAAGGGTAAGCGGTTTGGAAAATGAATGGATGGATTCATTGCAATTAAATGAATAAAGAATGAAACACTGGTTGCCCTAATGGCCAAATGTAAACAGCTTCTTCCCCAAGGAGGTGATTGACCTACAGTATAAAGACTAAGATCAGGAAGGTTTCCTGAGCAGGAAGAGGATGAGGAAGGGTAGGAAATGCAGGAGAAGGGGGTTCTGGTTTGGGCAGATGAACAGGGAAATGTGGACGCCGTATTAAACCAATAAACAGTATGCTCTAATATTCAATGAGTAAATTATTTGAAATTAATAAATTATAAACTGAAATGAACTTTTGTACACATTAATTTTTATTGTAAGATGTCATGGCCTTTAATTGCTCTATAGGCTTGAAAATTACATTGTACAATGCTTTTTTTTAAAACTGTAGGTGGGCATATTTTTTTTATGAACCAGCACTTGGCTAGTAGCAAAAAATACTTTTTGTATCTGTATTTCCGTATAAAACCAGGAAATAATATGTAAATACATCAGTTACAAATGGCTTTGTGTGTATATATGCTCTAGTACCTTTATAGTGTAACACAGTCTCTCATTATTCTTCATGAATATGAACAGCTGTGGAAAAAATGAAGAGACCACTCTATATTAAAATCTACATTTTTAAATCCTGGTTCTGCTGCCTGAAGGCTATGCTGAGCAGCAGGTTGCTTCCAGGTTAAAAATTTCTAAGACAGCAGTACAGAAGAATAAGGCGACACAGGAGACACTGGGAACGACTAGAAATCAGCCGGGTACAGGGCAGAAGCGGCTCCCTAATGGCAGAGATGAACTTTGTATTGAGAGATGAATGAAACAAAACATTGTGCTGTGGTTTTGTCATTTTTCCCGCCGCTGCATTTGCTGATGTAATTCACTTCTTGCCGCTTTGTCTCTTACAGCCAAGTCTTTTAAGGAGTTTTCCCAGCTGTTAAACACCGTGGAGGAAGAAAGGAGGCGGCTGGTAAGCACCCATTTCTCTACCTTTACCCTTGTGCTCCAGTTCCCCTCGAATGAGGGGAATCGCTACAGAATCCCTGGGGTTCAGTATGAAGTGACCATCGCGCTACACCTCCCAAGCGTAGCTAATGGCTATTGTTGCTAAAGATCGAGTAACATGCTGACGACATGGTGTGACATTGGCAGGAAAACCAATGGCATGCAATGGAATATCTGTCTTTTTTTTGTTTTATCTGCATTAAAGACTGGTTCTTTGTGGCAGGAATAAAGTGTTATTTATGTTGTGATGAAGTGGCCAGAGCCAAGGATTAGTGATGTTCTCTGTTAATGATTGTGACCAATGCAGGGGGCTCCTTCCGGGGTGACTGTACCCCTATCCCTCTGCTTTTTATTACTTTCTGTAGAGGTTATGCATCTATGAAGTCACTGGCCTCCTGGTGTCTAGGAATATTTGCACTTTATGTAAATAAACTCGGCACTTTCAGTATTTCCCTCAACCAGATGCTTATTAATTTGTAGAAATCCAAAACTGTGACAAACCACGCATCATATGATTGAAACATAGGTTATACATACAAATTTCAGAATTTCCTCCTAGGATCAATAAAATCAATCTTAACTTTAACATTAATGTTAAATGAATTGTGATCGATATTCAGATTAAAGAATCTGTGTAATTGTATTTAGTTATTATACAAGCAGAAGATGCATCGTAGCCTAGCAGATTCAGGCATTTATTGGATCTTGAAGAACTTCAAGGAGAGTGGTTCAATAGTTGTGGAGAAGGCTTCAAGGCACCAGAGCTGATTCAGCTGCAGGGTCGGGGCACCATCAGTGCAGAGCTTGCCCAGGAATGGCAGCAGGCAGGTGCGAGTGCATCTGTGTGAGGCAAAGGCTTCTGGAGGATGGTCTGGTGTCAAGAGGGGCAGAAGTTTATTTTCTCTGATGAATCCCCTTTCGGCATCCAGAAGAAAGATTGTCCAGAGAAGAAAAGGTGAGCGCTACCATCAGTCCTGTATCATGTCAGCAGTAAGGCATCCTGAGACCAGTCATGTGCGGGGTTGCTTTTCAGCTCACTCATAATTTTGCCTCAGAACACAGCCATGAATAAAGAATGGTACCAAAACCTCTGCAAGCAACTTCTCCCAACCATCCAAGAACAGTTTGGTGACAAACGATGCCTTTTCCAGCGTGATGGGGCACCGTGCCATAAGGCAAAAGCGATAGCTAAGTGTCTCGGGGAACAAAACATCGACATTTTGGGTCCATGGCCAGGAAACTCCCCAGACCTTAATCCCATTGAGAACTTGTGGTAAATCCTCAAGAGGCGGGTTGACAAAGAAAAACCCACAAATTCTGAGAAACTCCAACCATTGATTATGCCAGAATGGGCTGCAGTCAGTTAGGATTAGGCCTAGAAGTTGATTGACAGCAGGCCAGGGTGAATTGCAGAGGTCTTGTAAAAGAAGGACCAACACTACAAATATTGACTCTTTGCATAAACTTGATCTAACTGTCAATAAAAGCCTTTGACACTTATGAAGTGCTTGTAATTATACTTCAGTAAATCACTGAAACATCTGACAAAAAGATTTGTAACTTTGTAAGAACCAATACTTCTGTCATTCGGCCACAATTGTGTGTGTGTGTGTGTGGGGGGGGGGGGGGGGGGCGGGGGGTATATTCCGCAGTGTTGGTGCAAACGTTCTGCTCATCCTTCAGTGATATTGCTGTAATCCCGGAGCTTATGTAAAAAGTACATTTTTAACATGTAATTATAGCTAATCTCTTGTTTAGACTGCTGTTCCTTCAAAGAGATGTGATGGTGGTGCAAAATAACCTGTGGATAATTCAGGAACTATGGTAAACCCTTTTGTATTGTTAGCTTCTTTTGTAAGTCTTTCGTAAACTGCTTAATGCTACAATGGGAAAATGATAAAAACATATCAGTATACACCCAGGTATGTAGATGGCATTATCTTGTTAAAATAAACTCTTGTAAGACAGACACCCACTAGTTTGGTCTGCTGTGCTTTGATTAATTTTAATTTATGCAGTTATTTATAATAAATAGCACTAATGTGTAGAACTTGGTTTGTAATTGAGTGACCAATTTTCAAGTTACTATGCCGCTAATATTTCAGATTACAGTTAAAAAATAATATCAAGGCTGCCTTTTTCAGACTTTCAGCCTAACAATGAAATTTAACAGTTTGCTACTGCTTATTCTGGTATAAGAGCAAATGGTGGAAGAACAAGTGGACCCAGAACTGAGCCTTGTGGCACTCGGCAATTAATACTACAAAAAGTTAAGATGTGTGTAACAGTCTGCTGAATGTTGAATGGGATTTATTTGGATTTATGATCTGTTTATACAGCAGTTGAGGATTTTTAGCCTTTGAAATCTGGCCCTTCAGGACACATTCTACTTGATTAGTTAGTTACGATTGTCTTTGCATAGGGCTGCAATGGTCATACAGCAGGGAGAAAGGAGGACTGGCCCACAACGTCTTTTGTGTAATTTTAGTTTTGTAGCTGATTGTCTTATTTTGCGTTCATTTTTCTTGTTATATATAAAATTACCAAGAATTTTCATTTTCCGAAGTTTTCAGCTTCTCCATAACCATGTGATGGATGGATGGATGGATGGATATTCATATAGTTCATGTCATCAGCTGGTTGTGGAACTTTGCACAAACAAACAAAATTTGTCAACATTGTGCATTTAGACTGAATTTGGTAACACATAATCAGTGTAGTATAAGAGCTCAACCTTGCAACTGACACAGGGCAACTGACACAGGGCAACTGACACAGGGCAACTGACACAGGGTAAGTTTTCAAAAATGACTAACCTGTCTGCAGTTTTCATCCTCTAAGATGTCACATTCTTATATATTAATTGTTTTAAAAGACTGAATAAGGTTAGGAATGACTGAAATCATAAGACATTATAGAGTCATTATAAGATCTATAAAAATATCCGTTTCCATGGGTTACATCTTGTTATGTCCGAAAAGCTAGCTAGTTATGAATTTATTTAATTAAATTAACTGAAACTAATTTAATTTAATAATCAGGAACGTTATTAGTGGCATCATAAATTCAGAATTGTGTGCCATCTCGGCATTTTGTTGATGTTATGTGATGTGTAATTAGATCAAACATAGCAACAGTCCGTTAAGTTAATTATATTGTCATGGGGTGTCTGTTATCAAAAATACAAACTCAGATGTGCTCCCAGATGGGGCAGAACATTAGGTAGGTTCTCTGCCTTTCTTTTCTTTTTTTTTTTGGGGGGGTAGGAGGACGTCACAGACAAACATCCTGGAATTAAAGAGTAAATACAGACTTCCCGCTACTGCGCCTCTTTGCTGTGACATCTGGAGTCAGCTTTTCGGTACAAAACAAACATAGAAAGGCCTAGACTGATAAGAGGCTTTATTATCCCCTTCTCAGCCAGTACCACAGGACCGCTGCTTGCATTAAAGTACAATAGTAGTGGGGGGGGGGGGGGGGGGTTATTAACAGATACTGAAAGTTAATCTCTACCATTAGCCTAGCAGGTACCCTTATTCTTTCACCACTCTTCACTCTTTATTCTGTGCCGCACTGGCCCTAGGCCAGGCTTAATATTTATGCAAAGGTGGGGTCCTGTTGTGTTGTGCTTTCTTGTTGACATGGCACTGTAATCATCAGAGGCCTTTGAAGTCTCCTTAGCTCTGCAGTGCTTGGAGGAGACGCAGAGAGAAAGTTTTAGCTTTTGTTTTCTAATAGCATTTATGAATGGACACCCACTAAATGCCGAAATAATTTTTGTATAGTATTTAGATCCTCATTTAAGCTATTTCTTAGGATGGGCACGTTTAGTGCTTTTAGGTTATTAGGGTTTCAAAGACGACCTGTACAGAATATATTTATTTTTGTATACTGTTTAAATATTTTTAGTTTATAAGGACATAGTTTGCACTTCAAAATAAAGTTGTGGGTCTGTAGAATCACACAGTGCTCTAGTGTTTAAACCCTCCCCCATTTTTTATTTTTTTTCCCTGCAATGCATCTGTGGAATGTGGCACCAGTCATTGCTGCGCTGCTGCAGAGAAAGGAAGTGATTGTTTCCACGGTTAGCAGAGTTACGTTAATGAGTCTCGGGGGAAGGACTCCTCTGAAAAGCACGGCCGTTGGTGGTTTGCTGACCGCTCTACGGAGCGCAGTTCCACACGCTGCTCCAACGCTTCTTTGGTAGCGCTTTGACAAATGATTAGCATTTTAATTATAGCAAATGTACTGGAGCCATTCATCATGTTTACACATGACAAAATGCCAAGGTTTAAGTAAGCTCATGACTGCTCTTATTTCTTGTCTTAAAACAGTCATTATAATGAGGGAATAAAACTTCTCCATTTTTTTGCATCCCTAACCAGGAGTTTACGCTGCACGTGTAGTAAGCTGTAATGCTTTTGTCGTTCCATTTTTTTTTTCCTTTCATGGTCTCTCTTGATTTCGACTTTGCTGTAGTACCTATGTAATTTTAGGCACTAATCCAATGAATTCCTGCAAAAGGAGAAGTGTTCCCATGTGCTGGAGGGGAAAGGCATGACGTAAGTAGGGGTTCCTTCAAGACTGCAGTGTGAAAAAAAGGAAGTTTTGCCCATTTCGTTGTAAAAGTAGATACAAAGAAAGTCCTGCCAGCCAGGGATGACTGTTGTAGTTGTGCGTCAAAGGTGCTGACTGGAACCCAGCTGATCTGTGCTCATCTGTTCCCATCATAGTGTGTGATCCATCACAGAGCTGTTTTACAGTCCATAGTTAAATTGTTATTGTAAGTATTTTTCAAGGTCATAGTATTTTTTTCCCACAGTGAGGAGAAAAGAATATTAGGTGAATCTGAGTTGTGACGCATCATGTTTATAAATGACAAAACAAACGAAAATGGAAACAGAAAATTAGCCTCAAAACTGCCGTGTCTCTGATTTTGTTTCTCTTAAAACTGGTTTGGTTTCAATTACTGTCTTAGTTTTGCAGTTCATTACGGCTGTGATTCTGCCACCGGATTTTCTGAGTTTTAGTTTAGTTCTTTTCGATACTTTTCTGTTAAATCATTCTATTTAGCATGTTTTTTTTTTTTGCATGCTAAAGTATTTTTCCCCACAGTAAGGAGACATGAACGACATTAGCTGGGCCTGACTGGGAAAGACGCCTACGTCACACTCTCTGGACAGAAACGCATGCAATTGGTGCGACATTGTGTAACCAAGGGCTAAGTTTGATTCTTTTAAATTTACTACCTAGACTACATTTGAGGGACGGAGGTGGACAGAGCTGTTCAAGGGCATTTGGAACTCATTTCTGGTAGCTCTCTAATGAGACTTTGAGCTGGCCTTAATTTTCCTGGGAAAGTATATAAAAGGAATTGGTTTATATAATTGTATGTTTTTCTAATCGCTGTGCTGGCAGTAGAATGCTGCTGAGTCTTACATTACCTTAAAGTAAATGGCACTTCCTTGGAATGTCTTCTGTGTGAAGAGCTGCTGGAATCCAGAGACGGTATGAGCTGGGCTGTCGCAAGTAAAAATTTTAGTAAAACACTTTGTAAAACGTGTATAATTAAAAATAAAAAATTTACGTTGAAGCATAGGTATTTCTGAAGCTCTCCAGTTAAAATGGAGGAAATCATTAATCAAACAAATCAAGCAAAATCGTCATCTTAAGTCTTTTTGTCCCTGCCATAATTAGTGTCCGTACACAAGCACGTGCATATCATTTATGTTAATATAATGCCAAACAGAAATCTGAAAATGTTGCTGAATAATTAAATTCAACACTATTGTGTTAAAAAACAGATTAAAATAAGAAAACACATCCATTTTTGTGTATGTTCCTCTAAAAGTAATGATATGGTAGCCATTTATAGAGATTTTAGATGAGATCACTTCTTTCTCTCTGACTCTAGGAGACAGATCCTGTACTTCAAAACCAAATAAGTACAGAGTTCAGAACATCACAGGAAGTGTAGTGTGCATCTTGTGAGTTATTTGTACGCGTATGGTGCAGCTTATCCTTTTCATTACATGTTTTTCCTTAAAAGGTAACGAAGCAAGGAGCGATGCCACTTATGTTATTCATAAAATGAAGTGAGTATGATGTGTACGGGAATACAGTACAGCTGCTGTTCGGTTATAGCTACATGCATCTTTGCAAAGGCTGTTACTCCTCCTAATCAGCTTAATCTTTTTGCTGGTGTTTTATCTCACTTGTTACTTTCCCACAGTTTTTTTCTCATGCTTGTTAGACATGGTTGCACCAGTAGCGGTGCTGTTTGTGACTATATTAAGCCTTTGTGACATATCTAAATTGCCTTCATTCGACTGAGTGAAGGATGGTGGTAAAAAAACAATTGAGATTCCAGAAGCAGTAGAAATGTTCCTGCTTTTCAGCCCTTAGTACACTCCATCAAAGTATTACATATGATGCCATTAAATACATAAATGCAGGCTGTCCCCACTTGAATATACTCTTTGTGTCAATTTATTATTTTGTATTTATTAATAAACTAAAAGCAAATTTATTTTGCACAAAAAGCAGATTCACTTTGAGTGGACCTTTAGTAGTAGGTTGATGATTCCTTGATGTCCTTTCTGAATGCATTTATTTTGTCGCATATGAAAAATAAAGGATGTTACTCAGAATGCTGAGTATTAATTGATTCCAGTACTGTTGCCATGAATTTCATACTAATAAATATAAAATATATATTTATATTTTAAATCCGTTTGCTGAGTAAGTGTTGAGCAGAAATTACCTTTAAGTTTAGTTCTCAACAATACAAACGAAATGTTCTGGCTCTGAATAAAAGCAAGAGATTGGATTTGTTCTGTATCTAATACCTAGCTAACTACCTGATGCTGAGGATTAGCCTGATTTTGGTGCTTTTTCCTATGGCTGTCATGGGTCTCTCCTGACGTAAGTAGCTCTTTGCAGGCAGGCAGTGTCTCCAGCTGCGAAGGTAGCTCTTGCTGACAGCTTTTGGTAGTCAGGTTGCTGAAGGTTGACTTCCTTAAGTGTCTTCTGGAAGTATAGCTACTGCTGTGCCTGCTTGATCAGTACTTGGAAATTGCTGTCCAAGTGAGGTCTTCTTGAGTTGAAACCCTCTCCACCATGTAGACAATCTCATTACTACGTTTTCTAAAGACAATGATGAGCTTTTTGGTCTTAATGCCGTTGAGTGTCAAATTGTTCTCAGAGCATCATTTCGATAGGAGCTGTACCTCCTGCCTGTGAGTCGACTCATCGCCGATCCTGTTTGCGGTATGGGTGGGTACACAGTCGTGGGTGTATAGGGCATAAAGAAGATGACTCAGCACATAGCCTTTGAGTACAGTGGTGTTAAGTGTCAGGGCAGGGAATGGATGGAATCCTAGGCTAACTGTCTGAGGGAAGTTAATTGGAAAGTCAGACATCCAGCTGAAGAGGGGGTGGATGAGGCCCAGGTCACGTAATTTAGAGAAAATTCTTTTGGGGATGATCTTGATGAAGGCAAAGCTACACTCAGTGAAGAGCACCAAATGCAAGTGCCCTGTTTGTCATGTTGGGTTGGAACAGTGTGAAGGGCAGTGGAGATGGCATGGATCTGTGTTATTGCTGGTCTAGAGTTGCTGGCACGATTGCTTAGATGTGCATTACGAGCAGCCTCTCACAGCGTTTCATGGTGATGAGGGTATGGACAATTGTGAGAAATTGGCTGTATGTTTTGACACTAATGCAATGAAAGCTATGACGTATATTGGGACAATGGATTGGGATAGAGACAGATTGAAATATTAGAGTCTGAATTATTAGTGAATTTCTCCAACTCATCAGGTCTCTTTTTCACCCAATACCTGGGGCATAGGCCACTGCCAAGAGCTCTCCTGGCATCTCAGTCCTGGGTCAGTGTCTCTACTTGCCCTCAGGTGTGGCCCTTTCTCTTTGTATCTGCTTCTAGGTCAGGACACCTGGTGTTTCATAGCTAGCCTCTTTTCCTCTTTCCTTGGTGATCCCATGTGAGGGTCTGTCTATCTAGCTCACGGAGGGTGTGGCCTATGCACGTGTCCATCTCCAGTGTTGAAGGAGAATCTCTTCCTCTGAGGGTTCTTGTTTTGTTTGCTGCCACAGTTCTTGGTTGCTGATAGTGTCAGGCCAGTGAATCTGGAGCATCCTTCTCAGACAGGTGTGAATAAATTTATGGATATTGAAAAACCTGATCTTGGTGGTGATGGACAGGGCCCTGGATCCCCAGATATTTTTATTTGGAGGAAAATTGCCCTTGATTGCTGATCCTAACCCTAACATTGCTGTCCGTCTTACTCTGCTGGTCAGCTATCTGCCAAGGTAGGTAAAGTTCTCCAACTCTACTAGTGCTTCACCTTCCAGTGTGATAGGGAATATGTCGGTATTGGTTACCTTGAAGATCTTTCCTCTGTGGATGTTAGGTCCCAGGATGGCTGTGTTTTCCATGACAATGCTGGTTTTTTTCCTGCATCTGTTGTTGAGTGTGGGAGAGAAGAGCCAAATCATTTGCAGAGTAGAGGTCATCCAGCTGTGTTCAAGGTGTTCCACTAGATTCCACTTCACTTCTTCATGATCCAGTCTGTTGTCAGTAGGAACAAGAAAGGTGATAACAAACAGCCCTGCCCACCTGCTGTTTGGATTCAGAAGGCGTCTGTGAGTTGACCTCCATGAGCTATTCTGCAGGTCATCCCGCCCCACCAGATGTTGGTGCTCTTCTTCAACACCCCATAGTGTCTCTGCAGCTTCTGGAGCATCTCCCAGTCCAAACACCTTCTCATCATTTGACATACAGGGGAGGGTTCCACTCCTGCGACTGCTTCAGGATGATGCACAGTGTTGCAATATGGTGAATGCAAGATTTATTTTCGTGGAAGCCAGCCTACTGATCCCAGAGCAGAGGCCCAGTGGCCTCTGTCATTTTGCTCAAGAGGAGATTGTTGACTGCCTGGGATGTTCAAAAGCTTTATCCCTGTGTAGCTTGAGCAGGAACTGAGGTTTCCTTTCTTTGGGATCTTGATGAGGTGACCCTGCAGCTCGTCAGCACAGTCCCTGATAACCTGTCCAGGTGTTCCATCTGAGCCCACTGCATTCCTGCATTCACCCCCATGAAGCATGGATTATATGTTATGTGTGCATAACGTGAATGCTCAATTGTTAGCTGTGGACAGAACTCACATTGTCTTGGTTGCCTTTGTCAAATTACGCAAAAAATCGAATTAGGTCTTCTAATAGTGAGGCATCATTGCTTGGGGTGAGGGGGGGGGGGATTCCTGTTTTCGGAATCGGTGATTGGCTTGTGATTATTGATTGTCGAAGTGGTTCTTGATCCAAATGCCTGAAAGCGTGTCCTGGCACATTTGATGCCTTTTTTTCGGTTAGACCTCACAGCACTGTACCCTTCAGTGTACCAAGCCCTTAAGGCTGTGCTGTGAGTTCTTAGCAGGTCCTGGACCTTATTAGTCTTCCATGGTTTCTAGTTGGGAGACCTCCAAATGCATTTGTTGACAGTGGCATTGTCAACACTTTTTTGTGTTTAAATATAAAACAGTACTATGGATGTGTACTCCTCAATGCCAGTCTGTAGCTCATGTGTAAGCTATTGTGCAAATAAGTTCCAGTCCGTGCATTCTAACCAGTCCTTAAGATGTGAGGAGGCTCCTTTAAACCAGATCTTTCCTGCCTTGACGGATCACTTTGCCTTGTTTTTGAGAGACCTGTAGGCCAGGGTTAGGAACAAAAAGGAAGGTCAGACTGAACCAGGTGGGATGAGGATTGGGCTTTATATCTGTATTTTGATATTTGAATGAACCTGGATGAGTAGAGGAGTTCTCTTTTTAAGAAACAAACCGCGTTACAGCTCAGATCGTAAATCTATCCTTGCATTTATCAACATAATTAGTGTAGTACCAAATGGCTCTGTTTTCTGTCCTTGACTCTGTATCTTGAAAAAGGTCATAGTTTGCTAAATTGGCAATTCTATGTTGGCGTGGACTCAAAGGATGTAGCGTAAGAGTTTATTAAAGATGAAGTCACAGAAACACAGACACAGCTGTCAGAAGACATTCAAAAATGATAAATGCAAAGTCATTGATTTGTAAAATGTGAATATAGCCCGGAGGTATAGTGCAGGGTAAGCTATACTAATGAGAAATGAGTTTCTGTTGGTTCTCCTTAGGAATGTGGGCTTGGATGACGTTTTCGTTTAGAAGATCTTAGATGATACATATTGAAATAACGGTGATACTCCTCCTCTCTCCTGAATGTATACAGCTTATAGCTATAGCTTTACAATTTTTTAAATAAATAACCTGTGGACACAAAAAACACCTAAAAAAAAAAACATAGATGATTCTTCCAAAGAAACTACAGTCAGTCCTGCTACAATTCGACTAATACATTGCAGAAAATCCTCAGAATCACGAAAATCACACAGTAAAGTGCACATATCCAATGCGGAAAACAGGGTTAGGGGAATGTGACTCCAAAACTGGCGATAAAACAGATTTGGTGTTTCTAAAATAATAGCTGTTTTATGGGGTTTATTGCTCATTTTATGACATTCACAGACGACCATAAATATTGTACTCAAGATGCACAGTAACAGTAATTTTAAGGAATTGTTTGCCATTGTGATACTTGAAGCTGATAGGCACAACAGACATCTTTGAACATTGAAGCTATTGTAATATTAATAATATATACAATATATGCATTGATGAAGTAAATAAAATGCTGTCAGAGTGTGGCTGGGGTTGGGTACCTGATCTTGAATCTTATTGTGATGTCATAGAGGTGTCCTGGGTGTATTTCAGCAGGTTGGTTGAAGTCGTCAGATGTTCAGAGTGTAGACAGAGTCACTATGAGCTGTCACTGAATGACTCAGAGTAACACCAGTTGTTAACATAGATTGTGTTACTTTGTATTAGGAGCTAGATGGAATGGAATTTTCATTTAGCTTTCTTACTCGTTGACAATATGCTTCTTATTTTCTAAGTAGAATGTCCATTCTATTACAAACAAAGGTGGATTATTGTTTTTGGGAGTCAACCCAAACCTCAAGGTCAGAATGTCTGGACCATGGCAGGCAATTTGTTGAAAGTTCAGCATTGAAATTATTGGCGTTTCTGAGTTAACATGGTAATCATGAGCACCTTTTCACATTGGTAGACATGCTGTTCATGAAATCATCGTGCCTATTGTGAATCGGTCTGTAATACGCGGGACGTTGAAGGTTTGAGATTCGGGTCTGACTGAGAACCCAGTCACTGTAATCTGTAGTCTGTTTAATAAGTAACAGCTGAAATGTCTCTACTAAAAGGAAGTCAGGTTGTCCAGTTCTACGAAAACTATTCATTATTAGCACACTATGCAAAAAGATAGGTAGTCCTGTGTACGTTACCCAGGCGTAGATTCAAAATGGAGGACATGGTAAAATAATGCATGCAACACTTAATTCTTCTAATCCAACATCATGCTTTAATGGGTTTGCATGCCAGATGTATGAGTTCTTGCCATTTTCAGGAGTTCTTTTGTAGCGTTTAAATTGCAATTAAGTGAAGTGGTCTAATCTTTTACTTGTGCATAAAGGTTTTTCCAATGCCTGCCATTTTAGTGAAATGATTTACTAGATGTGCAGTATTAGAAGAGGGGAAAACCAAAAAAGTGTAAAATTGTAAATCTATGTACACCAAGCCAATATAGAAATAAGCAGATAAGTGATAAACATCATATAAGATATGACTGGTGGGCTGAAGGGGGCAATTTCACTGTCTGCTTACATGCCTGAATGATAAAAAAAATTCAGGTGCGTGGGGGGGCAAACCCATCATTTTACGTGCTGTAGTTTATATTTCAGATGGGTGTTATGTATTGGCATTCTGTGCAGGGTGCACCCCCTGTCTGAGTGGTGGGTGTTAAGAAAAGCCATTGGAAGATAGGTGGATGTTTTGTAGATCCATGAATCTGTGCGCATTCTATAAACACTTCTTCTACTCCGTTTCAGATACAAAATGCAGATGACGTCTTGATCACACCACTGGAGAAGTTTCGTAAAGAGCAAATCGGCGCGGCTAAAGTAAGTCAAGAACCTTAGTTGCACTTTGGAATTAAGAATGTGTAAATGTTACATTTGTTTCGAAGGATCAGCGTAAATATGTATAAGACACATTAAGTTAAAAGCTAAGCAGATTGCAGCTTTAAGGTAACTGCAGTAAAATGGTGGTAGTAGGTATTTTACAGTGTCTGTTCCCTTACATCACACAGCTTGATGCCTGGTGAAACATATGCAGTGTGATTCATTCTTAATGGTTGTTTAAGTACAGGCAGTCCTCTGGGTTAAGCAGGTCTTACTTTTCATCTGACATATGCAAAGACTAATGGGTAATGAGCAAGAAGCGTGGCTCATCAGGGCCACATCAGGGAAGAGACAGGAGGGTCAGGTGTGCAGGACGAGAATCTTCAGTTATCCTACAAAGCAATGCACAGCCATTCGACCTTCTGTTTATCCACGTTTATCCAGAATTTTGGACTTAAATATGTGTAACCAAACTCTTTGTGAACACAAATCCTGCACATGCCTCCAGAACAGCTACGATCATCGCACCATGCTAAAAAAACTAGCCATGCTGAAAGCTCATGTCTGTGAAGATCGCAGGCAGTTCTCTTCCGAAGCATACAGCCACGGTTAATCTACCCGAAGAAATTCTGTGCTCGATTATCGTTAATAAACAATGTCACTTGTCATCCATCTTCCACTTGTACGTCTATGTGCACAATTTTTTCCCCCACCGTTTCTGAAATTTAAAAATTACTTAGTCGCTTGCAGGGACTTTTATTTCCACAAACTATTCCTTCGAAATAGTCAATCCCCCCCCCCAGCTCTGGATAAACATTTACTAAGCAGAGCAAGATAAAAAACCAGTAACCGATGGGTTACCAGTGTTGCTCAATGCTGGGAATCCTTGGTGATTGCGGGAGCTTGACCTCCACAGCCACTGCAGGGTCCAGTGTTGGGAAAAGTTGGATGAGCTAATTCAGAAAGGATCCGAGAGTCTAAACATTCTGCCTTATTTGGGCTTTCTGGCTTCCTGCAGTGCAGCTGCTGCTGTGAGTGAGGTCATTTACTCTTTAGTTCCATTTTAGAGAAATGGAAAGGGCATTTAAATAGCATGTATGAAATAAGATGCTTCTACAATTTTAATTTGTTCTTTCAGTATTGTCATCTTTCTCCCAAGACCCGTATGATATACTGTCATGCTGTTTGTTAATAAAGATCTGTGACTGCAATCAAAAACTAAAAACTGCCAAAAGTCTCGTATTTTGTTTAGTTACTTATGGTTAAGGTTAGGGCTGCGTAGGGGTTAAGGTCGTCATGTTAGAATTAGAGTTATCCCCATAGAAATGAATGGGGAGTCCCAACAAAGATATAATTACAAAGCTGTGTGTGTAACTCTTCTTTCATTTTCATTTGCAGCATGCCTTACAGCTTGCCAGCGGGGCTTTGACCCAATGTCCTTGCTGACTCGGTTCAGCCTTTAATACGCCGCTCCCGTAACCTGAAAGCATTTCCCCCTCATTTACCTTCCTGGCTTTTATGACTGCAGCAGTGATCATTTTTCATATATATAGCAAACTGTGGGGCAAACCTTTAAATCCCTCCCTCCCCTGACTAATTTAATTGGTAGCAGTCCAAATTTTTAACATCCAGTCGGTGAAATTTATCATGCAGGACCCCAAACCCCCCCCGGCCCACACCCCACTCGGTGGCTTTTATCGTATGTAAAGGGGGTCATGAGATCTGGCCAAAGCTTTTGGGAGGGATCCTCTCCATTTGGGAACCACTGAGTTACAGCAAAATCACTATTTCTTTTAGCGTCTAGTTACTAGCATCGCTGATTGGTTCTACGATAGAATAAAAATTGACTGATACTATCTGAACAGTCTGCAGCAACTGCACCTTCAACACCTCTATCACTTCAGTAATGCGTGTTTTTGCCAGCAGGGCAATTAGACAGTGGTGGTACTCATACATTTAACCTATAAATAACCTTTCCTTCGTTAACCACAGTATTTTTCTCACACATTTTCATAGGCGCCGTAGTTAATTTCTCTTACAGAGGAATCAACATTTAACTAAATTTAGTGTGCATGCGTGATTTACATAAACAGTTCTGAAAGCGGGCGAAGGATGATGAGTCTACCAAATGCTTTCTGAACTCTCTGGAAGCTGACCAGTGAGTCGGGTAGTTGGTCTTTTTTTCTTAACTGTAAGTCCAGAAATTTTTCCCTTCTGAGGTTTTGATTTTATAAACGGCCCATAGTAAAATTTCTGGTCCCCCTTATGACCTGACTTTTGGCCAGCCTGATGAATATGGTGTCTGGTATAGGTACAGGGTGAAGGATATTGCTTAGTAACTGATAAGTAGACTCCAACCACCCATTAAGAATTATCTGTAACACAGTCACCATCAACAAGAATATGATGCGAGTCATTGTCAGCTGTCAGCACAATGTCCTGTTTAATGATTGATCTTTTTATAACTATTTAAAAATTGTGACATTATTGCAGTATGTGGCTGTGCTGACAGAATTGTATGGTAGGGAAATATATTTCAGTGGCTAGACATTCATAGAATATTTTCTGTTGTTTGGGAGTCTGGTGAAGGGATTCCTTCTGAATATTGGGACAAGGTTATTAATTCTCCATTAAAGCAAGCATGACTTTCTGCTGCCTAAAAACCACAGCTCCGCATTAGAAGCAATTTTTCAGTGGAGAACGGTTTTTGTTTAATATAGAACAATTAAATAGTACATTGTATCTTGCCCAATTTTGGGACTGTGATGTCATGTGGATGCTTAGCAACCACCTTGTGATGTCAACCATTGTTCTTCACCATTGTTGTTTCTCTGTTGTCCACTCAGTATTATCTGTACATTAATGACTGCTTATGGGTTTCACTTCCCTAAACATGATTCTCAACCCTGCTTGTGTTCAATTTTAATATAAAAATATAATATGGAGCTTCGGCTGAGAAATCCCATACGATAGAACTCATTCTTGAGCGGAAAACAGCTCTTTCTGCTTGAGATATATTTATAATATCGATGTATAGAGAAACATTTGTGTCTTAACCTGCAAATATAATGTGTTATAAGTGAAGTCGATAAACAGTTTGGTTTTCCAAAAAACATGAACATAAAAACTACAGAAAAATGTAATAATGTAAATGTTTTAGGTAAAAGGAATGCATTGCCTTGAAGCAATGGCGTATCCTGTATACAGCTTCTTAGGCATGCGATTTGGCTGGCTTTCACAGTGACTGAGAGCTTTAAGGTTGGGGATCACTGCGAGGGGTCATGGGAACGGTTTGTTAATGTCACAATAAGAAAACAAACAATCCAGATCTGCTTTCAGTGACAGCTACCGGAAGAAGGCTTGCATCTTCTAGAGGGTTTCGGCAGTGCAAAGTTGTTTGAACGGTGCACTGGAAGCGGGTCTCACTATTTCTGTCGTGCTATAAAGCGCGCCCGGTCTGCCTCTCAGGGCGTGTTTCATGCTCGGGTAGGTACCGGTAACATCAAGGCTCTTTTTACACCTTCTTCCCCAACTTCCCGTTTTTTTTCATTGCCAGCTGATACAAGACTTTGGGAGCTTTTGTGCTTTTCTAGTTAATGCAGGTTTTTTGAGGATGTAGCCTGCGGTTATGCCGAGATTTAAGGGGGTGAAGATATTTTTATTTTCCCTTTTTTTAATTTATGCCTCGACTAATATAATCAGAAACATGACTATACCACTGTAATGAAACGTAATTTTTGCCACGACAATGAAGCCAATGAAGAAGATTGGGAGTTTTTATCTTCTTTTTTACACTTTTATTTTTTTAATATAGAACAATTACATAGTATGTTTTTCCACTGTTTTTGTAATAGTGACAATAAAGTTCTTATCTTATTTTTCTTATGCCATTAAAAAAAGCTTCAGCTGTCCGAAATGCCACATCCGAAAGCAGCGATTCTCAGACGGCTTGGCCTCAGGACCTGCATTTTTCCCTGGCCATTAAGTCACGACCCAATAAAGTTGTCGGCCAGGAAGGTGGGGGTGGGGGTGGGGGTGGGTGGGAACAGTAAAAGTAACTTTAAAAAAAATAAAAATAAAAAACCACACACTCCACGACCCACTGAAAATGGTCCTGCAACCCACTGTTGAGTCACAACCCCCCCCCCCAGTTGTCCTAAATGAGGATTCAGACTACGTCAGGGACTAAGCAGTGGTTTGCTTTGACGTCATCCCCAAGGAATTCTCAGGTCTTCGGCTCAGATGGCTCAGCCAGACCCTCCTCCCTTGCCCCAGGCTGTGGTGGGGTTTATGCCCACTGAGACCATACTCTCCATATCCAATGATGCGAAAACCTACTAGCTTCTGTGGTCACCTAAGGTATAGGCAGCTGTCAAGATCTGATCCACAATTTTATGGATGCATCTACCTATGTGTGTTATCGCTATTTTAGCCTGTATGGATGGTGTGCCTCTTAAACTGTAGTGATGGGTGTACACTGCCACCTACAGGCCATAGGCCAACGATATGTTATGATTATTGGTTTTAAATGAAATAGAATTGCTTTGATGACCAAAGGAACTGTCATTGCATAATTTTATTTCTGGGATTATATTTCTATGTTTGGTTTGTTTACAAGCTCTATGTAATTTTTTATCTGACTTAAGATTAGACATTTATCTAAGTAATTACAGTGCAGGAAATTCCAGTGCTTGTTTAAATTAACGTGATGTTTATTTTTTGAAGGAAGGGAAGAAGAAATTTGACAAGGAAACTGAAAAATATTACTCAGTGTTGGAGAAGCATATAAATTTGTCATCAAAAAAGAAAGAGGCCTTTTTACAGGAGGTAAGCTTTAGTTATGCTAACCTGACTCTATTTATATAACGTTTTCAAAGCAAAGTTTTTGCAGGATTACCCTAGTAAATAGAGGTCTCTTTAATCAGCTGTGCAGGTGGGTTTTTCTGTGTCGCATTTTAATTGCTCATTTTAATTGCTTCTCAGGCAGATATGCAGATCGATAAAGAAAGACAAATCTTTTATGACGCCTCTCTTGAATACGTCTACAAAATTCAGGAAGTTCAAGAGAAGAAGAAATTTGAATTTGTAGAACCAGTAAGTGATGTTTTTGCTTATTTAAAATGTATTTTTGTTTATGTTAAAAAAAAATGAAATGTGTGTGTGTGTGTGTGTGTGTGTGTGTGTGTGTGTGTGTGTGTGTGTGTGTGTGTGTGTGTGTGCGCATAGGGCTGTGAATCAATAAATAATGTAACTAATCACCTAATATTACAACTTATAATCATATAAATATATATACATTGCACTCCCGAATTAATGCAGAATTAACATAAACATTGTCAGTGGACTTCATTGATTTTGAGGAACAGGAATAGACGTGAGACTGTGAAGCTGGGAGATTTACCCCTAAAGCGTTGGCTGTCATGGTGAATGGTAACGACTGAAAGTGTGCACACCGTTTAATTGCTTGTTGATTTAGCTAATTAATTATTTAGTCTGTACTCAGAATTACGGTTTAGGTGTTTACATATGCAGCTCATCTCTTTAAATTATTCTCAGTAGACTGAAGGTAATCATTGCAAAAAAGAAGTCTGTTATGCAGTCTGAAGATAAACACCCATTTGTGCCAGGTCTGCATTTGGGAATTATGTCACTCAAAGGAAACACAAGCGGGATGAGTTTTCGTGTTACAACAGGCTTCCCACCTTTGGCATGTCGATTTCAGGGAAGTGGATACCAATGTATTTTTGTCCAAAAATACCCTCCCTCCATCAAATGCATCAAAATACTGAATACCGTAATATAATGTCTATATGGTAAGACAGTAAGAATTAGCTACTGCTCAAGTCTAATGCTGTTTGCTGGGTTAATGTTAGGATGCTGGCAGTAAAATTTCCCACCTGGGATACTGGCTATTAATATATGCTGAACAGGCTATAGAGGGTAGCGGGTTGGCGGCTTGTTGGCGCAGGGTTGTGGCAGCTAACTTCTTGCCACCACTAAACAGTAGAATGACTGATTTCAAAGAGATGCTGCATCATTTATGGCTATCAAGGAGCTGCTGTCGGTTTATGGGAGACTCCTGGAACTTCCCGGAGAAGTTGGATGTCTGCTGTAATGTTTGTAATATAACTATATGGACAAAAATACCTTTTAATCATTGAATTCAGATGCTCTATTTAGTCCCATTGCCACAGGTGTATAAAATGAAGCATCTAGCCATACAGTCAGGTTTACTAACACTTCTGAAAGAATGGGTCAGTCTGAAGGGCTCAGTGAATTCAAGCGTGGTTCTGTCATAGGATGCCACCATTGCAATAAGTCAGTACGTGAAATTTCTCCCCTGCTAGATATTCAATAGCCGACTGTAAGTGGTCATATTGCAAAGGGGAAGCTTTTAGGAACAACAGAAACTCAGCCACCAAGCGACAAACCACATAAAGTAATGCAAGGTCCACACCACTCTATTGACCCAGTAACTGCAGAGTTCCAAACTTCCTCAGGCATTAACCTCAGTACAGAATCTGTGTGCTGGGAGCTGCATGGAATGGGCTTCCATGGCCGAGCAGCTGCACGCTGGCCTCACGTCACCAAATGCGATACCAAGCGTCAGATGGAGTGGTGTAAAGCTCACCGCCACGGACCTCTGGAGCTTCTTCGTCTACTACTTACCACTCTTCTCTGTCTGGCTGTCTGATAGATGAATCTGGGTTTGTTGGTTGCCAGGAGAACATTAACTGCCTGCTTCAGCAAACCTAGACATCTTGGATCAATCTATGCTTCCAACTTTGTGGGAACAGTTTGAGGAAGGGCCTCGTTCCAGAATGACTGTGCCTCAGTGCACAAAGCAAGGTCCATAAAGACATAGCTGGTTGACTTTGGTGTGGAAGAACTTGACCGGCCCGTCCAGGGCCCTGACCTCAACCCCATCAAACACTTTTGGGATGAACTAGAATGGAGATTATGAACCAGGCCTTCACAGCCAACACTTCTGGATGAACGGGCAAAAACTCGCGCCGACACACTCCAAAATCCTGCGGAAAGCCTCCCCAGGAGAGTGGCAGCTGTTATAGCTGCAGAGGGGGGACCAGCTACATATTGCTGGATTTTGAATGAGATGTCATAAAAGTTCCTGTGGGTGTAACAGCCTGGTGTCCCAGTACTTTTGTCCATATAGTGTATTTCATGAAGGCCATCATTGCAGCTTGTTTTCGTATGTAGTATATGAGCGGTTTACGGCTACATACATCATGAACCGCATCCTCCATACAGCCCTCACTGCAGTCCTGATGCTCTCCACACATCACGATGGCCTAGGCTCCTGTTCACTGTTCCGTGTTTGTGATTTTTATTTTAATTTTTTTGTACATCCATCCACCCACTCATCCATCCATTCATCTCTTCATTCATCAATCTTCCAACCATGTATGCTAGTCAGAGTCATAGTGCTGGTGCAATATCCAATTCTACATAACTTTTTCATTATAGTTATTAATTATTGAATTATTAAAATGGAAAACTAGCATTGTTACCCCAGTCAAATTAAGTCTTGCCTTTATTATTGACATATTTTTTAAAATGCTTTTTTAAACAAAACATAATAAAGTGAAATAAAAAAAATCTACAAATATGTTGGATTGTAGCTGTTGTTCCTGCTGACTTAGTCTGCTTGTTACATCCTGATTAATGTATGATAATTTTGCTCCTCTGTTTCAGCTGCTAGCATTTCTCCAGGGTCTGTTCACCTTCTACCATGAAGGCTATGAGCTCGCACATGAGTTTGAGCCCTACAAGCAGCAGCTGCAGTTCAACTTACAAAATGTAAGAGTTTAATTCCGGTCTGCCGCAGTGACGGAATGGACTGGAACCCTCTACCTTAAACTGTCTGCTAGTGATACCCTATCAGATTTTAAAATCATACTGAAATTGTGAAGATTGTTATTCATAATATGATTTTTTTAAAATTCAAGTGCAGCACAGAGATTTTAAAGTACAGTGTATTCTAGTACGTTTTGCCATAAAAAGTGAACTTTTACCATAATCATCTAATAGCAGTATTCAGGAAACCTATTCAGGTCTCTATAGAATTATATAGAAAAGTTTAATAGGCAACATTTTGGTTTTAAAAACGAATTTGTAGGCGATGCTGTATTTCCAGCAGCATAAGTGCCGCGCCCAGTGCCATTCCTATGTTTTCACTCATTTTTTAACTCATGTTTGCCAGTTGATTGCCAAATTACAGGTTCATCTACAGATAATCACTGGGTATTGCCACATCATGCAGGCTCCACCCAAGTACATAACATTTTTGCTAAACATGTGCTAGGACTACAGGTTTAACAGTGTCAAGTGGCCCCTTTACCGTCCCTCGATTTAAAAAGTAACTCAAAGTAGCTGCTATCAAGATTAAAAACACGCAGTCCAGTCATTTTAAATTCTGCCTTTGCCTTACATAAAATCTCCTTTCTGTAACTTCAGTGTCAGAGTGCAGCCGATACCTAAACTTCCATTGTTCCCTTGTCCCTTTATAAGACTAGAAACAACTTCGAGAGTACGAGGCAGGAAGTGGAGAAGTTAATGAAGAGGATACGGTCTGTGGATCAGGACTACAAAGCCCCGGGACAATGGACCATGGAGGGCTTTCTTTATATCCAAGAAAAACGTATGTTGTTTTAGTTTTATTACCAAATTTTTTTTCCCTATCTTGTTCTTCTTTTAAATGATAGGCATATGGGATTTCCTTGTGCCATAACCCTCTATGTGAAAACACTTTAAAGTGGGTGAATAACTTTGGCTCCCTGAAGTTTACTAACTTCTTTCAATTTGTTTTTACTGTCTAATTTTATTTTTCCTGAATGACCGTATCAAAGAGGCCGCTCCTTCATAAAAGTAGAGAATTGTTACAGATAAACATGCTTATCTTGATCTTTGAGTTAATTATGCAACTCATCTTGAAAGTTGCACCGCGATTTGGTGTTCCAGGAAACAACAGAGATGTGTGTCGCTGTAGTAGTATCTTGCTGTATTTTTACATGAGTAATTCTCTTTTCCAGGCCCCCTGGGATGCACATGGACGCGGCACTACTGTACATATGACAAGTCGGCCAAGACATTCACCATGACAAACACAGAAAATAAATCTAGTGCCAAACAGGTACAGGGATATTTTAGCACATTTTGTACAACACTGTGCTTTTTCATTTTGGGTTTCTAAACTTTTGTTGTTTTCTTTTGTTGTGTTATTTAGTTATAGAAGCAAAATGTCTCAAATACTCATCGGCATTTCAGATGAAATCCTAATTTTATGAATTGAAATACATTTAAGATGCTTTTCTGTCTAAATAGTGGTAGCTATAGTCATAAGATCTTTCAGAAGGCATTAAAACCCCCTTTTCCACTGTTGCTTGTGCATCAGAATGGCCTCGTTGTGAATTCGCCTGAGACGTTCAAGCTGAAATCCTGCATCCGGAGGAAGACCGATTCAATTGACAAGCGCTTCTGTTTTGACATTGAGGTGGTGGAGAGGTTTGTATTCACTCCGGTCCATTTGCTGGAATGCTGTTTTATGCATGACCAGTGCTGGGTCGTAACCATCCGTGCTTGTTCCTGATTCAGCGGATCCCTTATTAAGCTCTTTAGTGTTCAAAGCTAGCAGACCTGAAACCTTTTCGACGTTTTCAAAGTTCTGTGTTATTGCTAAGAAATATCAAGAACTGAATGACTAAACTAAATAGATTAATAATTTAAAGCAAGTAACGGTGCATAAACTTTGTCCTGTATCGAAATTCAGGGTCCTGTACTATTTTATATGTAATTACATATGTGGACGAGCTCCTTCTACAGTCTCATACCCAGTGAAAAAGTGTCAGAAATGAGTTCTAATCTTCTTAAATAGATTCTGCCAGGATATCTCACTTTGTACATAGATATTGCTAATGTGTGCAAAAGCAGAACAGCTTCATACAACAATCAAACAGATGCATTAATAAAAATGACTGGTGGCACTGACATTTATTAAAGGCACCAGTAAGAGATGAAATCGGTGGATTTTTATCTAGTTCCATTCTGTTTAAGGCACACTTTCCGAAATTCGGCTTTACCTGAAATCAGTAGTGAGAAAGTCTCTAAAAGGGTTTTCATCTGTACACGTGTACATTCCACAGTGTGGAGAATTAAAATCACCAGCCTTATTTTCTGTGTGTACCCATTTTCCCCTCTCTTTGTTTTCATGTTAATGTAGAAATACCGTCTATCATGGAACTTTTTTCAGACCTCTTCAAATTTTCTATAAAGCCCGGTATGTTACCAGTATAATACCTTTGTAGTGTAGTTGCATGATTTCGCTTATGTGCTCCTAACGATCTATACTTACTGATCTTAACGAAGAGAACTTTCCACTCCTTCTAGCCAATCACACTGTACCTATCAGGGTGGATTTATAAAAATGCATGTAAAAATAATTTCACGGTAATTTTTTTTCCCCACACGCAATCTCATTACGGAGGAGATGTTCACTACTATTAATCGGGTTATATGATTATTTTGATTTTTAAATAGCCAAGATAGTAGCCATATTTGGTATTATTTTTATTTACACTTGCATGTCATTCTGCTGTCCTGCCGCTTTGTATAGGAAATATATCATTTATCTGGCCATTGATATTTCTACCAAAGACAATTAAACTCATTTTTCTGCAGCAGATTCCAGCTTGATAGAGTTACGTATAACGACTCCTGTCTCACAAGTACTTCACTAAAAATCATATATATACACACACACATACGATCAAAAATATTGCTGCACGTCTTATATCGCTGAAGTGCTTCATCTAATTCTAGAAAAGTTTTGTTCAGTGGTTTTGGAAAACAAATGCAAAAATCATTAGTTATTCCGAAAAGCTAATCACTTGACAGGCACGGTGTGGTGTTCTTTAGTGGCACAGTGAGAATTCCGCAGCTAACGATAAAAAAACGTTATTCATTGTTATTAAAAAACAGAAGATGTGTTTTGTCTGAGTGTCACAGGTCTGCTATTTGCAACTGGTGCTATGTCAGGTCGTTAGTTACCTTCGAACCTTGCTCAGTTCGCTGTACTATGGAGAAAGGCATTTCTAACAGCGGATTTTCAACTTACGTCATCATTCTGTCAAATATACTGTACTCCCAAAGTGCATTTAATTATATAACTTGTACATAAGTTACCTACAGTAGAAATTGTGGCATTGTGATGCTTCAGTAAGGCCAGAATACAGATTGTATGTTAAGGTAACAATTGGTAAACCCTGGTGGAGACTGAAACCCCATTTTCCCTAAGCCAGTTTACGTTCAAGAATTGGAAGTGGTAACATATGCCAAATCCATCCATCTTGCAACTGCTTTTGCTGGTCCTGGGGGGTCATGGGGACAGAGTTTGTCCCATGTAGCACAAGGCTTGGCTGCTCTAAATTAAAACCTTAAGTTTTCCTAATTCGGTAGGCGTGACGATGTTCTGGAGGTTAACGCTGTTTGTTTTTTTGTCTGAATTTTCTTTCAGGCATGGCATCATCACCTTACAGGCCCTGTCTGAGTCCAACAGGAGACTCTGGTTGGAGGCGATGGATGGCAAGGAGCCGGTATGTACACAGCTTATACAGGATGGCTCTGGCAAGTCAATGAGGAAAGCGATGGCATGTAAGCAGTCTAATGCAGATGTGCTGCTAACGCCTTACTGCATGGCATCAGTCCGGGGTGACCAGATAATCCATGTCAGACAGGACACTTTGAGCTAGGACAAGATTTGCAAACTACCATTTCAGTTAAAAGGACCTGGATTTCACTTAAGCACCAAGTTCGTACTGTGAGCTGATTGGTCAGTCTCCTACAATCATGCATGTGTGAAACAGCTGGATGAGTTTTTCAATCAAGGAAACAAACCAGTCAAAGCACAAGATGAGCTGAGCTATTTAGCCAAGCACTGCAGGCTCTCAGATTTAATGTAGTCTGTAAAGCCTGAAGTAGCACATAATGTCCCTCCAGACGTAGGTTAGGTCATCACCCTACATCAGTCACCATTGGTCACCCGATGTTGCACAAGGTTTGTAGTAATTTTATATATGTACATCTGCTGCCTAACCCTACTTTTTGTCTTTATATTTAATGCTTTTTTATCCAAGGCAACTTATATTAGAGGGAAGGATTTATTTTTTATGTGTGCTCCTGGGTAGTTGAACCTGCAAACTTTGCACTGGTGGTGTAAAACTCTACTTGTTGAGCTAACTTACTGCTTGCTGGTGTTTTCCTTTAGATATACACTCTGCCAGCGCTTCTTAGCAAGAAAGAAGAGAGTAAGTTTGCCTTTCTTATTGTTGAACTATATCTTCCATTCACTGGTTAACTTTGCTGTAACAGGTACCAGTGAGGTAGCGATTCTCTGTGACAGTCCACTCAAGTGGCTGCCAAGGTACATTGTCAGAGATATCAAGGAACCATGAGCAAGAGGGACTGGAGCCGTTTTGGATTTTGGTGACCTAATTTTCTTTGACTTTGCATGCAGTGTTCCTGAATGAGGCCGGCTTTAATTTTGTGAAGAAATGTATTCAGCTGGTGGAAACGAGAGGTAAGATATTGCAATTTTATACATTGTTAGTTTCAGATACAGCATAAGATTTTAATTACACATGCATCATTAGATTTGAAACTGAAATAGTCTGTTGCATTTTGGAATTCCGGTTCTAAAACAACATCCCATTTCTTTATACTGTGGATATTTTCTAATGATGGCAAAAACAACACCTCATGAACCATTTGCGGTACTTTCTGAGCCCACTAGATGGTGCCGTCTGTACAAAACAATGGGCTCAAAGCATGCTCCAAAGCAGAGAAAGAGCACCATCTAGTGGGGTCAAAAATACCTCAAATGGATCATTATGCATTGTTTTGGCCAGCACTAAAATTTTCCACTTGACTAAAGGTAGCGTAATATTTTTAACTTTCTGTGAAAGCTAATTTGATGACTCTGCTTTTAAACCAGAAACAGATTTTATTTTATTTTTTTTACTTAATTGGTAGATGAATGTTGCATACTTTTGTATATTTTAATTTTTATCTCAGAACTTTAATGCTTGGACTGGAAAAAAGTAGAAATTGTGTTTAAAATTGTGCTTATCTGGGTGAGGCTTTGGCAGAGATAAAGCATCAGAGTAAGATAGAGAAAGTGCAGTAGGAGTAGTGTGAGAACCAGCTTGTGATGTACTGATGATTTTCTACCGTATAATAAACCGGGCTAAATAGTGTCTATTCTTTTTGTAATATTCTGTCTGCTATTCGTGCATTAGAGGGTGACACAGGAGTAGATTTTCACTCCTGTTCCCACAAGAACACTCCGGTCCTGTCCCAATCCTGCGATACAGTAAAAAAAAAATATATATATAATAATAAATAAAAAATCCAGTCCCATCCCAATCCCGGAGGAATTAATTCCAGTCCCATTCCGATCCCAGTGGAGAGGAGGGGGATGATTTTAAGATTGTAAACCTGAGGTATTTCTTAAGCATATCTTACATACGGCACACACTGTTTTATTACTGTAACGCTGAACTCTGAGAAACTCTGAAAGTGAGACGTTAGGATCATTGTTGTTTTCTTTTCATTGCAACACTATCTTGTCTGATTCCAACTCCGTTCTTTTCATGACTGCGCCACACAAAATGGAAGCTTGTGTCATGCACTGCACAGGTCAGGTGGTGCTGGGTACCTGCAACCGACCAGCCACTAGTAGACAGGAGACTTCTGAAGACTTAAAAAGTCAACAACACAGCTAGCATTGTGTTCAAAATAAAGAAAAGGGCGTTAATTTACATTACGTCACCACATAAAAACTGGCCAATCAGCATGATTCTGACCCCCCCACCGCTCCCGTTGGCGATTTTTAAAAAATTTTATTTTTATCTTATTTTTTTTCCCGTCCCGCCCCAGTCCTGTGACTCCCATCCTGTGGGATTTCTGAAAATTTGTCAGCCTCAACTGTGCATGTTGGCTGTGAATCTTGTATGTAAAACAATGAAATGTATATAACATCATAAGTACATAGTTAATTGTGTATATGTTTGCTTTTTTTAAGGCATTAACACCTTGGGACTTTATCGAATAGGAGGAGTTAACTCTAAAGTGCAGCGACTGATGACGTCGGCATTTGGTATGAGTCCTTTAAGAGTGAAAAATTAGATTTTCGATTGCATTGTTGTATTTAACAGCAAACACTCAAAATTCTCATGAGAGAAACAAACTTGTTTTTGCACAGCAAACAAAGCTTCCACAGATATGGACCTGGATCCAGACACTTGGGACAATAAGACCATCACTAGTGGCCTGAAGAATTACCTCAGGTTTGTTCGGCCTGCCGACATGTAACAGCCGTTCCCACTGATTTTCTGAAAAGGTGACAGCGTTGTCAAAGTATCCTCATTGAGTTCATTTGCTTGAGATGTAAAATTTGGTTTCATCGTATTGGCCTACATTAGTGTGGATATTCACATCTCGCTTGTTTTATTCCTTTCTGTGCTAGTCAGTCATTATGGTCATTGTGAATGGGGTGAACAAACCTATCACTTACTAATTTCTTCTCCAGATGTCTGTCTGAGCCTTTGATGACGTACAGACTTCACAAAGACTTCATTATGGCTGTCAGTAAGTGAAGAACAGCTCTGTCTTTCTGCTCCCTTTTATTTCATCGGTCTTTGTTTACTGGCTTATTATCCACAAGTGCTATTGTCTAAAAATATTACACCGCTTTGCCTTTCAGAGTCCGATGACCAGAACTATAGAGTCCAAGCAGTTCATGCCCTGGTCCACAAGTTGCCCGAGAAGAACAAAGAGATGCTGGATATTCTAATTAAGCACCTGGTCAAGTCAGTATAATCACATATGTGAAGCATTAGCTAGCAAATACAATAAACCTGACTGGTAAACATTATATAGGGGTGGTGCCTTACATCTCTGGGACCAGGGCTTATGGCTCGAAAAACGTGGATGTGAATGAAGTGTGAGTGAGCCCTGCGATGGGCTGGTGCCCCATCCTGGGTTATTCCCTGCCTTGAGCCCTGCGATGGGTTGGTGCCCCATCCTGGGTTATTCCCTGCCTTGAGCCCTGCGATGGGTTGGTGCCCCATCCTAACAGCATCGAATTTTGAAGGCTTGCTCGAACGTAGTCAGCAATCAGATAATAGAATGAGATGTTTGTCAGTAAAGAAACAAAAGATGGAGTCAAATCAGGAAAATTCTTGCGGGGAAACTGCTTCATTCTGTAACAAACACGACCCTCCAATTCATGTTTGAACATTGCAAAAGTCAGGCATTGAAAGTCAAAGAGTACTGAAATGGGGACGTCTTTACAGGCCCAGGGATAGCCTGTGCTTTAAATCTGCAGAACAATTTGAAGATTGTGACTCACTGACATTCCCCATGTAACCTGAGTAAACCTGCAGTTTTGAAACTGATTGATACATATTGAGCACGACAGACTGAAAATGATGCCAAAGTAATCTCTTAGTATTGCCTAAAGGGGTGATATCGGTTTATTGTTTTCATAAATACATGCATTCCTGTAATGGCCTAAAATATGTCATGCTCAAACATTGTTGAATACATTGTGTAAGGCAACAGAAAAATTATATAATTTCAGTACATCAGTCAAACACTTCTCAATAATATAGCCAAAGTAGAGGGAGAATGCTTTCTCCACAAATGCTTTTATCCACTAGATGGCAGCATTTTGGTTGGCTGCGAGGAAACACAGATAAGAATTTCACTGTACTTTAGTACATCCTGTACTTAATGCATATGACCATAAAATGTAAAACTTGTACCAAGAATTAGCACTTCAATGTACCTGCACCCCATCCTGGGTGTAACCCTACTTTGTGCTGGTTACTTGCCCCCCCCAGTCCTAACCAGGATAAGTAGTGGGATGGATGGATGGATGGATGGACAGACAGATTGAGTGTAAAAATTGTAAGAATGACTGTTAATCACTTTGGCAATATCTTCTTTTTTCATACGGTAGGGTGTCTACTCACAGTCAAATGAACCTGATGACGATTTCCAACTTGGGCGTGATTTTCGGTCCCACACTGATGCGCTCTCAAGAGGAGACGGTGGCAGCTATGATGAATATCAAGTTCCAGAACATAGTGGTGGAAATTTTGATTGAGAATTATGAGAAGGCAAGCGGCTGATCATTTGACACTACTGCATGATTCGGGTACTTCAGCTGAAGCTATCCGTGACAGGACGAAAATTCGTTTTTTCACGTTATTTTCAAAAACCGATATTTCGTAATTAATACGTTAAGTAAGTGTGCCGTTACATTATTTGTGCCCCCTCAAGTAAAATGTTACCCTTATTTCTTCTACACCATTTTGGCTTAGTATCTCTTAAACAAGAATCCCATAGTGTTTGGATTTTGACAAGACGTTAAAGATATTTCTCAACAGATGCTACTTGAATCAAGGGTGTAACTTTGGCTGGAACCTTGGGCGGAGTTGAGGTCTTCACCCATTACGGGAGAAACATGATTAATGGGGGGGGTTGTTTTAGCTGGTTTTGATTTACTCGGGGGGGCTACAACCCTCCCATACCCCCCATAATTTACGCCCATGATTTGACTGCTGTGTTAACTTTGTCGCAGATCTTTCAGCAACCTCCAGACCCCAACGTGCCCCTACCTCAACCTCAGTCCCGTTCAAGTTCTCGCCGAACCAAGGCCATCTGCCTATCCACAGGCCCCCGCAAGCCGAGGGGCCTGTACACGCCAACGCTGTGCCTCGCCGACGCTGATAGTGAGTCAGACTGCCTCGTTCTTCTGCTGAGCATTTTGTTTCAGGAATTCTGGTCTTCTCCTTCTTAGAGGATTGCGGTTGACAGTGTTCTTTCCTGACTCCCTCAGGTGATACGTTCAGCAGCAGCCCTAGCAGCACCCCCATGGGCAGCATCGAGTCCCTGTCCTCGCACTCCTCAGAGCAGAACAGCTTCTCCAAACGGGGCCCCTCCAACCTGCCGAAGCATAAGTCCAAAGGCAGCCTGTGCTGGACTCCATCCCAGGTGTCCTCCAACGGGCCGAAGAGCTCCACCTACACCACCAGCCCGGACTCTAGCTCCAAGGAGGATGCAACGAAGACTGATGGGGAGTCTGAAGACACCCAGAGCCTGTCCTCCGTCACCACGGCTGGGAGGCGATCTCCTGCACTGGACATGGCTGAGAAAACCGCTCAGAACCTGCCTGACCACAAAACACCAGAACTGAACCGTTCAGCCGCACCGTCGCTCAGGTCATTGCATATCTCTGAAGGTAACCTCCGCATTTCAGATGTAGCTTATAAGTGACTTTCCTAGCCCCCTACTGCATGCCTGCGTACCTTTTGCCCCCATTCCCCAGGTCGTCATAACAGTGTCATCGCTCATGATCTTTGTACAAAAACCAGACCCACATCTTCAGATCACTGCATAAATCTTATGATTGAACCAATAACTGTTTACTGTACTGCCATGTGAAATCAATTTATGGTTTATGTGAAATGTTTTTCATTATGCTTTCCCATTGCATGGTTTTGTTTATAAACTCTGACTGACTGCAGCTGCTTAACACTTGAGGGGGCACAAATAATGTAGTGATACACTCTTACTTAATGTATTAATTAACCAGTAACTAAGCATTAGTTACATATTGATCCCATGTTCATTCACCATTAATCAATCATAACGGTTCATGTTTTTCATTCAGTTACTCTGTTTATAGTTTATACTTGAGTACTAACTGAGTTACTAAGTTACTCGTGTCCCCTCAAGTAAAGTGTTACCCAATTTGCAGTCTTTAAAACCATTTTTACACTTTGTTTTTGTTTAATTTTAAGGAATGTGGAGACACAAATGAAGGAAACTGCATTGCTTTGTGGTTAATTTTGTAAAAAATATATATATATAATTTTAAAATCGCACCAGTGATTTTTTTTTCCTTCTTTTTCACTGCTGTTCCTAAACTGGACCATTCTTTCATTCAGGTCAGAGAAGCCATAGTGGTTCCATCCAGAGTCTGGCATCCTTGCACCAGACGGATACTCCAGCATCCCACAGCAACCCAGACTTACCCCCCAAACTGACCTTAAGGCGCAGACCAGAAGCCTCCACCACTAACGGCTATCAGAGACCTGGATCAATGTAAGCAAATGTGGTATCACAGGAAATCTCTGAATTCCATCCGGCATACACCCACCTATTGCCATACCAAGCATTTCTCCTTCTGATTACTGTCCTGGCAGATTGCAAATCCCAGTTAATTGCTGTTTGAGGCAAATTAATGAAATGTTGCAATCGGCTAGCAGTCCTAGCCAATGTGGAATCCTGGACAGTCATCACCCCCATCAGAGGAAACTGGCTGGCACGTCAACGCCCCCTCAGAAGTCGGCGCTCTAGGCAGCCGCCTATGTCGTCTATAGGAATGACTAGCCCTAATTACAAATTTATAAGTTTAATCGGTGTGCCGCTTGCCGATATCCAATAACACCGTGTAGCTTAATTGACGAACCTGTACATCTGTTGAACAGAGGTGGAAAGTTCAGGTCTAGAAAGTACGAATCCAGACCACGTTTTTGTTTCAACCAGCCACTTTATGCATAATGAGTCAGTCACAGAGTATTCAACTGGTTAGTTGAAACAAAATCTTGGTCTGGATTTGTACTTTCTGGACCTGAATTTGCACCTTTGCTGTTGAGTGCGTCGTGTTGTAAATGATCTTGACTTGGCTTTGACCTGTTGACCTGTGGATGCTGTTGCCTTCCAGAGTTGCTGCAAAAGCGATGCTTTTCGAAAAGCCAGCTTCCCCACAGCCTCCTGCAGCTGGCAGGTAGGTAGTATATTTACATCCTCCTTGTCCTTTCCATGACTCAGAGCGAATCGTAATTACTTCAGCCGTGTTTATGAATTTCATTTTAACTTCAATCAAGGTTTTTTTTTTCATTTGAAGAAATACGCAGTACTTTCCAAATACATCTGAGTCTTTCTTTTTAGTATAGCTATCATGGTGAAATGTAATTATAGTACTTCAAAAGATGAAATACTAACATTCAAAATAAAATATTAAATTAGTATACTTGCCCTGCCTCGTGCCCATAGCTTCCGGGATAGGCTCCGGACCACCCGCGACCCAGACGGATGAGCGGTTTGGTTGGAGATATGAATAGTTGCAGTTATTTGTGCAGGTTTGCTATTAAAATGAAGGTCTTGCACATATTCCTGCAATCTCTTTTCACTTCACACTTCAGAGATGCAAAGGCGATGTACTCCTGCAAGGCAGAACACAGCCATGAACTGAGCTTTCCCCAGGGGGCGCTATTCACAAATGGTATGTCACGACAATCTTCATCAGCTTGTTTGTTGTGGAAAGATTTACCAGATAAAGCTTTAATTATAAGTGCTCTATGATCTATCTGAGCTGGGCGCAATATCCATGATTTAAATATCATTTTGTTAATATACTATGAGGTGTCTTCCGAGTACATATAATATTAACTATAACAATATAGTCTTTGTCAACAAAATATAAACTTTGGCATGAGGCCAAAAGAAGTTATCTGGATTTCTCATTCCAATAAGATTGTTTACTGTTATTAATAAAACTATATTTTATTAGGTTTGAGGTCACAGTTTTTTTTTGTGATCAAATTTCTATTTAAGAATTTTAACATAGGACAAAACACAACGCCGCCCCCCGCCCCCCATACTCTGAGAGAGGACGTAAGCGAAAAGAAAAAAAAAACTGAAAATAAAGACGAAACAGAGTCAAAAAGTTGTATTTTTTTGTGGTAATTAAATGCAATGATCTACTGCATGTACGGAAAAATATTTCTGTATTTAAACTTAATCTGATATTCAAAGAGATCATTATCCCGGGAAATGCATACATTTTGATTTAATAGCATTATATCTCTGTTGTTTTATTTGTTTATTTTTGGCTGATCTACATACAGTACATCCTTCTGTGGAACCTGGCTGGCTCCAAGCAACCTATGAAGGAAAAACAGGCCTCGTCCCTGAGAATTATGTCGTCTACCTCTGACAAGTTCTGAAGACGGAGCCAAATAAATACATTTCATGGTATCCATGTTATCAGCTCCCTGTAAACGAGCACTGCGAGATCAGCTTCACGTTTGCACGGCTGCTCTTGTGAACCAGTGCATAGCTAATATGCAATAAAACTCACAACCTCACCAGTGGAGTAAATTCATTTGCTAACAGTTTGTTTCACATGGAAATATTAATTTATGAAACCATATGAAATTAAAGATTTGTTAAATATTGCAGTGTATACACTTTTAAATGGAGATATCGTTAATATTATACACCTCAAATCTGACCTCAGATTTTCATGTATTTGATTGTAGAACCATTTCGTATTTGATATACAAGTCATTTATTCCACCTGAAAGACCTTAATTGTACAGTAAGCTATTGCTGTAATTTTGTTTCTTTCATGCATTCTTAGCAAGCCTTGTGAGACATATGCTGTAGCTGCTAAAGATGGAACCACTTGCTGCTTCCTCTAGATCAGTCCATACACCTCTGACAAGGCACCGAAATCACATTTACGTCGGGCACAAGCAGCTTTGTCATATCACACCTATCCGTATAAATGAGATTCATTTCGTTGGGACGACATGCTGTAGAATGTGTTTCTCAACATTTTTGCAGCGCAACTCAATTTTTAGCATGACAGCTCAGTTGCAAACCTGTATGAAGTATAGGTCTAAATGAACACTATGATCACGTGCGCAGTGCACTCTGCAATTTACACGAATCAATGCTTATCGCACAAATCTGATTGGATGTGCCAGTGAATTTTTAATTTTGGATTGGTTGAGCGTTCACTAGTTCTGTGCTAAGCATTTGCAGACCCAAGACCCATTTATATAGGTTAACTCTAGGATTAGGGCTGGGAAATCTGACCGTAGATCAGCATTGGAGCCTGCTGGTTTTGAAATTCTTACATTTCCAACCCTGTCAGAACTTGCTGTGACCCCAATTTGGCAGTTGCTGTAATAGCTTTAAAAAGTAAAAAGAAAAGTGTGTGTGTGTGTGCGTGTGCGTGTGCGTGTGTGTGTGTGTGTGTGTGTGTGTGTGTGTGTGTGTGCGTTCACCATATACACAACAAAAATAGAACAGACTAAGATGTAGTGTAAAAAAAATGGCAGATTTTTTTACAGTGCACTTTTAACAAACACTGAGGTACGCAGTATATTCAGATTTCTTTCATCCCTTTATGTTCTCTGTGCTCAGAAACATGACCGATAGTTAAATCCCTATGGTGACTAAATGTACCATATAAATGAAAGGTTAATATTTAATAATATTTTTTTCGTATTGTTTTGATTCAGGCAAGTAAAGTCGTTCAAACGTTCCTGTAGACACATGCTATCAGTACACTATTTTTTTTCAGATTTCTTTCAGCTGAAGGGCATTATCGTGCATTATACCCTTGTTCAGTTCATCACTGATTATTTTATGTTGTTATACCTGCCAGAGGCCTGTTGAATTGGATTAATGGACATCAATTCAGTGTACAGAACGTGCATATTGTTAATATCCTTGCTACGTGTTTTATATAATTTTTCTTCTTTATTTTAGTAGTGCACTGGTGCACTAACATTGTGCATATGGCATCATAGCAAGTAGCATATGCTGTAAGAAATATTGATCATTAAATACTGAATATGTAGTTTAGCTGTAAAATGTAACTGTAGGTAGTAAACTGAAGCAGGTGGAACACCAGCCTACGTACCAGTATGTAAAATGTTTTCTATTTAAATATTTTTCTTTTATCAGCATGTACCCATTTTGCCATATGTACTAAAGAGGTATAGAAGTCTTGCTTTCTTGTTTTGCAAGTGTTAATAAACTGTACATGGTGATTTTATTATTTTAA
Source organism: Brienomyrus brachyistius (assembly GCF_023856365.1). NCBI lineage: Eukaryota > Metazoa > Chordata > Actinopteri > Osteoglossiformes > Mormyridae > Brienomyrus > Brienomyrus brachyistius. The sequence goes on along the minus strand of NC_064550.1, from coordinate 7,900,496 downwards.
AAACTGGTATTATTGTAAAAATGTAATAATTGTTGTGATTGTTAGATGCCATAATAATGTTAATATTTTTACTGCATGTTCAACCCCCCCTCATAAATTTTTGGCAAACAGCCCTCAGTGTACTAAGTATAAACGAGAGGACAAGATCTCACTTGGTCTGCTTTCTGTTGTTCCTTTATTTAAAATGAACTTTCACAAACCGAAGGAAGACCAAAAATCCACCACTGTACCTGGCATCCAGATCTTGCTTATTAAGACACAGTGAGAATGGACAATGAACTTTATTAATGATGTTCCTCATCGGTTCAGTCTGGTGGTGTGTGAGAGAAATGTGACAGTTTTAAGGAAGTCAGTCAAACAATACTCTTAGGAAGTGTGAATAAACAAATTGATAAATACAATTAATAGTAAAAAAAAAACATGCATCTTGCTAATTTACCCTTACAAGCTTATTTTCATCAGTCGACTGACTGTCCAGAATACTTTCATTGTAAAGTCTTTCACCTGAAGTATGTCTGAATAGCCACACAGCAAAAAATATAACAAAATTCATATCTTATTCTATTAAAGCAGGGGTAGCATCAATCTTGTACCACAAAAATATACATTTCTGTGGTAAGAAAATTTTTTAAAAATTATTCGTATACCTGTTATAATACAGAACATATTAAATTAACATTGTCATCCTCAGTCATTTTTAAGTATATAAAAAAAAAATCTATTCAATTTCTAAAATATTAGTTTAAAAATTATATGAACATGCCACAATGTTAAAGCAGTGTTTTCAAATTACAGTTTTGACAGAAGGACTTCAGTGAAAGTGTAGTTAAATGTACTTTGTATAGAATCATTAGAATTTTAACCATGTCTGGAATGAATTTAATTGAGTTTAATATATTTGCATGCACTTCGTTTTTGGGTTCTTCCTTTACATATTTTAAAAAGAATATGGACCAGAGTTTTTAAAATGGCTTCAAGACAACTGGTACTCTCTCCATCTAGGGTGTAGATTTGGGTGTAGATGATTGGAACATATCATTGCCAATATTATGAGAGTGCCGTGTGTTTAGGCGGGCGGGGGTGTCTGAGATTGATTTGGTCCCTACCAGTGTTGGAAACCAAACCTACTGACTTGTTCTCCATTAAACATTTTTGTTAATATTTTAAGTTTTTACTAATATAACTGCATTTTTGTAAATGCCTCCGGAATACAGAAAGGGAGTAGGATGCATGTTTAAAAACCTCCCAGATGACCCTAAACATTCTGAAGGAGCATCCCAAACTGCTGATCTTCATGCTACACTCTGTATATCACAGTGTACCTATTACCAGTAATATTTGACATCTTTTTTCATAACTTTTTCAGCTGCGTTAAACTTTTCCTCCCCCATATACGACATCCACCCTGGAGCTACAGTCCTACATAAATTTACCTTCCCTTGTTAAATTTCTAAAGGTATCATTAAAGAAACTTTATATTTCTATTTTTAAATAACATTTCTAGTTTTGCTAGAAAATAGTTTCTAATTTAAACTGCTCACTTCAAAATCACTGGATTATCTTCAGTAATCGGGTCATGATTTCTGGTAAGAGACATTGCTGTTGTGTTTCCTGGAAGGTATTTCTGGTGCGTTGTCATCTTTCTGTGGTGATTATTCAGTCACATTATATTCGAGAGAAGCCAGACATTTCCGCCGCCCATATCTGCAACACTGGGCAGCTCCCAGCAGAACAGCCTAGATGGATAGATAAGCACTAAAGCCACTCTAAACATATTTTATTTTTAGTTTTGGGGTGAACTGCCCATTTAAATATCAGCAAATTACATAACCTGTTGTGTTAGTTAGTGGTCTATGTCTGGTGAAGCATATTATTTACTTCTATAACTCTATTGCTGAAACACATTTGTACACATCTGTCTTGCCAGAAACTAACCGTAACCACCACATCACTAAACTGGTTAACCAACTGAATATTTACTTTAGGCCAGATGTCAACTTTCTTAAACCTAATAAAAGATAAAAAATTACTATTAACCCACAACTTGTAAACATGAAACTTGGTTCATATCCTATACAGACAGTTTGATTTTTTTTCCAAAATATACTTTCCGCATCAAAATATTCACTGAGTAGTGAAAGGAATTTACATAGTATCTGCCTCTTTCAAATAGTAACATTGAAGAAGGATACATGAAACCTTTGGTTTTATACACCTGTACTTTGGAATACATAATATTACAGGAACGGTGTCTGTTCAAACTTCACATTAATATTCAAAACGAAAAACTTTTTTCAACCTTAAACTTCAGGAAAAATGAAATCCAGGAAAATAAGTAAATATATCTTGCCAGTGGAAGGAAGACTAGGAACCATCCCTCTGGTATTTGGAAGTTAATACTTTGAAATTTTAGCAGAATGCATGCCACCATGTGCCATGCTGGCATCCATACGAAGGAAGTTCTGCGTATCGAAGATGCTCAGAAATGTTTGGGCACAACAGACAGTTTCTCTTCCAGTCTTCTAATAATGATCTCGAAGTCTCTCGTGCTGTACGGCTTCTCTTCGAGGAGCTCATAACGTAAACTGCAGATGTCCTGTTTGATCTCCTTGAGTTCTCCTGTTAAAAAAAAAAGTCGTTGAGCAATTTAGGAATGTCAGACCGAATTTGTGTCATTGAAAACGATAAAATGCATACCTTCATTCACATCATCACTTTCTTTATCGGTTTGTGCTTTGAGAACGTATCGTTTTATGAGACGTGTCATTATCTTCTGTGGAACAAAAAAGCATTTTCCAATTACGTTTTTATAACATTACAATCTTGACATCAGCATTATCTATGAAATATTTTTACCAAACACAACAAACTGGTTGAGCTTGAAAAATGTCACAAGGCTGAATCTATGTAAATAATTTCTTGTACAGTTTAGCAATTGCCCTGAATCAAAATTCATACAAAATTTGAAGATGACTAGTTTTTGAATTGTGTTAATAAATGACTTGTGTGAATACATGGCTTCATTCTCACATAATGAATGTCTTCCTTTGTTTCTCAGCACTCAATGGACGACATTCCCTAGAAAGCTATGTAATATGTATGTAAAGTATGGAACCACAACTGGGCTATTATGGATCACTTGTATTACAATCTACAGGCCCTCAGTTAATATGCTGGTTAAGGTGAATTGAGCCAACCCAAATTGAGGTGAAAAGATCATATTTACCTGATACCGGCTTAGAGATGGAGAAGCTCCATAATTTTTTTGACCTTGCTGGAATGCACAAGGAAAACATTCAGAACTATCACAGAAGTTTTTTTTGACTGAAATCCCAACAATTAATATCATGAACTTTCACATTCACAATTCTCATCTTTCAAAAATGTTATGTATTTCAAGAGTAGGCTTTCTGAGTACATTATAGGCTTTCTGAGTACATTATAGGCTTCCTGAGTATTTTCTCTCAGGCTGCATATAGAGGATGTGTGTGTGTGCCCAGTGCGAGAATAGCATCAAACCCAGGGTCTATCTCTGCCTTCTACCCCATACCGCCTTGGATAGGCTACAGAATATACTCATAATATTTGGATTGTATTATCAGAAACTGCATGCAGATTAAAATAGGAAATGGAATTATGTGACAGCAACTAATGGAAATAAATCAGCACTGTGTACACAGGAACATTTCCCAAGTATAAACAGACTTGGCTAAAATAGCATAACAATGATTCTGGATGCCTCATGAATGTAAATGGACTGTCTGCAAGTTGACGTAACGTGATAAGAGGCACTTCATGATGATGTACTTTTTACTCTCTGCATTACATGTAACACTATGGCCAATATATCATTGCTTAATGATTTGAAGACCGCTTCCCCTGATTGTCAAACTTATATGTTTTACTTAAGTTCTCTGTACTAAAACGAAACAATTGTGGAACATTTTATACCTATATGTTTTACTTAAATTCTCTGATTACAACGAAAAAATTGTGGAACGTTTTAGGAACCAGGGGCCTATATCACGAAGCAGGACTTCTTGTTGAGCCGGATAACTTGTTGGATTTAAGGTAGTCTGGGCTAAATGTAAGTGAATGAAGATAAGGTCTATTTAGCCCAGACTACTTTAAATCTGACAAGTTATTTAGCTAAGCAGGAAATCCTGCTTTGTAAAACAGACCCCAGATAGCAATCAAATCTAGAAAATAAAATTGCAGCATGTAGAGATAGAACTCACCTTATTTAGCTCTGCAGTAGCTTTCTCCTCCTCTTCATGTTCATGCAACAAGAGATCCTTCACCCACAGAAAGAGGCTAATCACAGATTTAGGGCTGGGGATCAGGTTAAAGGGCACAGGAAGGGTCCTGCCCTCCTCAAAGTACGAGAACCAAAGCTTAGATCTGGCAAATTTCCACTCCACATCAGCATCACCCTGCAAACAGCATCGGTGGAAGAGATGGGTACATGTACGGTTCAGATATTTCTGTGCAAACATGAAATAATTGGTGTGCTGAATATTTATTACAGTTTTATTATAAACGCATTTATTCTGCAGAAAGTAAACTGTGTTGAACCAATTACAATATGAAGTTTCAGAAGGCTGTAGTATGGTTTTGAATATGGTAAAGGTATCAGGAGAAGTTCCACATGCTCCATTGACACACTGTCAGTGGTACCTAAGAACAGCTCTCCTTAGTATCAGCACCAAGAGACCCTTTTATCTCCAGCCTTAGACCCTCTATGCTCCTGCCCCATGGCTCATTCTGTAACTCTCCGGGTCTCATGTATTTACTCGCCTGGTTCTTTCCAGGGTCACCACTAACCGTAGCCAAATCTACAGCCTTGGGTCTGCAGATAATTACATTTATAAAGGAACAATTTCTTGTATGTTCAATTTGAAGGTTATTTATTACAGATTGTCTTATAAGGTGTATGTACAATGACAAATCTGTTGGAATTAAAATTCAAATAAAAAATAAAAAAAGAGATAAGTGTAGGTCACCTCAATTTCCTGGAAGGAGCTGTTGATCATGGCTATGAGCATGTTGAGCAGGACAATCACCATGGTGACGTTGTAGACTCCATAGAGGATGTAGCCGGTGTTTTCGATGAACTTGTGTCCATTATTGACAACAACAGATTTCACTTCAGAAAGTCCAAATATTGCCCAAAACAATGTTTTAAAGCTTTCTTCAACTCTGCAGCAGAAAATAAAATTCACATTTTTACGTTTTCTAAATTATTTACAGTATAACTCATTACAATACTACAGCAACTTTACTACTTCTTCATTTAATATTTGGTATAGAATGAGGTTTCGCACAAGACAACACTTTTTAGGATAAGGGCTTAAAGGATGGATGGATGTTTACATGGATATAGTTTAGTACCTTAAGTTTAAAAGGAATATCAGCCATTGAAGTGATGTGAAATGTTATCAAAAAGAATTCTAAACATGAAACTGATGTCTGAATGTAACGACAACCCTAGTCTCCATACAGTAAAGCAGTTAAGTCAAATGTTTTGCCTACAACCAGGTACAAAAACATCCAGTAAAACATAAGTTGAATACATATTATGAGAAACTGGTCATCTTGCATGGTATGACGGTGACCTGTTTTTCCAGGAGACATAGACTAACATAAGAACTGTGCACTGATACAGTGGGTGCACTGCAGACCTTCTGCATCACAACTTTGCAGTGTGGTTTTGATATATCACAGTCAGCAAAAGACATTACATGGGATTTCTTTCGGAGTTTTCCCGCCACCAGATGACAGACAAATAATTAATAATAAAATATACACTATATGGACAAAGGTATTGGGACACACCTCTTAATCAATGGATTCAGGGGTTTCATTCAGACCCATTGCCATAAGAGTATAAAATCAAGCACCTAGTCATGCAGTCAGGTTTACAAACGCATTTTACAAAAAATGGGTCATTCTGAAGAGCTCAGTGAATCTAAACGTGGTACTGTCATAGGATACCACCTTTGCAATAAGTCAGTTCATGAAATTTCTTCTTTGCTACAGTAGATGTTCTACAGTCAACTATTAGTCAGGGCTACTCAAATCATGGTCCTCAAGGGTGAAGCACTGCTGATTTTCCAGCCTCCTCAGAAGAGCGGCAGCTGTTATAGCAACAAAGGGGGGACCAGCTACATATTGATGCCTATGGACATAGAATGGAATGTCATAAAAGTTCCTGTGCGTATAAGTGGCCCAGTACTTTTGTCCATATAGTACATGTATAGCGCTGGTTTGGAGGACGCCAAACACGCTTATCACAGCCTCTCACAGGATACCTCACAATAATATCAATTAATAAACTTCCAATGGGTATTTCTGATGTTTAAGCAGGCTGTGTGTTCCATTACGTACATCGGCTTTTATATTGGCTATATTAAGACGGAGATTGAATTCGTTTACTAATAAAATGTAATGTATTATGGAAATGCGTTTTTGCACAGTTAGGTACCGGATTAAGTCTGAATAGTTTTGCATTCCAAAATGGGAGTGTATTATGGACTGATTATTGACGATTGACTTATTTATTTTTTTAACGTATTTTTTTATTCCTTACTCACGTTGTGAAGGCATCGTTCTGCTTAGCTCCCAGGTAGTATGAGTAGAGATTAAACATTCCGATCATGAAGGCTAAAAATACCAGGATGAAAATGACCATGAACTTAAAGATATCTTTTACTGTTCGTCCAAGTGATATCTGCAGAGGTCCCAAGCTCTCGTTCGCCGGCAGGATATACGCGATACGAGAGAAGCTGAGGACGACTGCCACTGCGTACAGGGCCTCAGAAACGATCTGTGGGTCGGAAGGAAGCCACTTGTTGCGTGCTGCAAAGGAAAACATACAATTTTATACATTTCGTTGTGATGCAAATTTCAAAGAGACATTTCTATATAATTTTCCTCCTATGACCAAAATTGGATTTTAAGATGCTGATGCGGTACGCATGTTTAGATTGATTAATCTCTTCCATGTGTTCGGTCTACCAATAACAAATACTCATTGTGTACAGGGCATAAAATAAATTTAAGCTGAAACCCACTGCATGTTTCAGTTTATAAAAAAATGTTTTTGTCATTATTATGAAATATTAGAAATATTTCTAATAAGGAACTCGATAGTTTGTTGGTTGGGCAAAGAATGTGTGTTTTACAAAATAATAATTGTCAGTGTCCAGTGTATATTTTAGGGATGTGAATATTTTTTAAAAGCTAATATCCTACCAAATAAGATAAAAGATGGTGAAATATGTTCTATCCGCATATAAATAATCATGTCATGGTAAGTATTGCTAGTTGTGTCACACATCCCAGATACGGCTGCCTGAACCTTCCTTCCTGTATTATGTGAACTGTTGTGTAAAAGCTACCATCCCATAGCAAAAAAAGATCTTGCCATTCTGTTGCATATACATTCCTTAGATATTAGACATTCTTCATTTGACATTAATGAGATGCACGTGCATGTGGCAGGTTGCAGGCGCTTGAAACAATTCAACTATCAATGCTCTATCAACTCGAGATATATCTTTCGGAAATCGTGTCACTCACCTAACCTGTAGTATTCAATCTCAAAGGGCAGTGTTATGTTGGACAGGTCCGTGTAGTGCCTGTCGACGTAGCCCTGCGCTACACACGCATGCCAGAATGCCATAAACCTTGCAATGAATGATGCCACAAATATCGCCAACATTCCAAAATCTAGAAGATTCCATGGTTCCAAGAGGTATTCCCGTGGGCCCTGTGACCAAATCTCTTTGCATTCTGCCCAGATCATGCCTAAATAAAGAAATATTGATTAATATACATTTTTTGTACATATTTTTGACATTTTTACAATACAGCAATGCCATGTTTATATGTTTAAGGTCCTAGTTCGTTTTAAGATTAAAATAAATAATAATTTTAATAACTCTCCTTAAATGTTTATCACAAGTATGTTACATTTTACATTAAAAGCTGCTATAGAACCTAGACAAACCCATAACTGCATCATGCCAGTTGTCAAACCACTTCCCAGGCTAGTCATTACATTTAATACTTCTAAAGTCTAGTAAAGATTTCTTATACATTGAAACCATTACTGATATCAATGAATTACTTAATTTGTATCATGTTGATGCTGGTGTTGTTGGTCTATAAATAAAATATACACTATATTCCAATATAATTCCAGGTGAACGTCAAGTATTGTAGTGTAAAATAGAAGTGTTAAATCATCTAGTGCTGGTGTACATGCACAAAATACAATGATGTATTTTAGTTTTCATATATGACCTTTCGGTCCAACAAACAAACTTCATCACAGTCAGACCCACAAATGTATCAGTTTGTGATGTACTGAAGTATACAGCAGTGATATATTACTGGATTTCTTAATTTAGCCTGATGTTTAGGTCAAATAAGTGAACAACTAAGTGTCTGTATGGGGTACTTTGTCTTTGTGATTCACCAGCAAGTCTTGCCATAAATTCTAAAAGTTGCAAGAACCGTCCTAGAAGGACACATTACTCTTTCACAAAAAGGTCTCCATCACTGCTGGGGAATGTCTCATAAATGAACTTGGGAGTTGGTGACCAGAAAGTGCTGAGTCATACCACAACTGAGTCATAAGATCTACATTGTGAGAAGCAACCATTTCAGCACGTAAAGCTTTTTTTCACTTGTTGAGATCATCCCGCCCTCTGAGTCACTGAGATCTTTTCTTTTAGCCGTGGTAATCAAATTAATGGGCAACAAGGTCTGCCCATGATTTTTATATATAAACCTTAAACATTAATGCCTTATCTTTAATTCACTTAGGGAACACTGCTATGGAGGTACCTAATTCAAATTAATGTTACATCCATTCAGTTTTTTTCAATTTTGGTAGTTATACAAAGAACATAAGAAATTTACAAACGGGAGGAGGACATTCAGCCCTTCAAGCTCGTTTGGGGAGAACTTAACTAATAGCTCGTGTTTCATTATATTTTACACTTGTTGTTGTTGCACTTACAGTTTTTATCAGGCGTAGCTGGTCAAGCAGTCACTTGTTACTTGTTTTTTATATACAATGAAAGTTACATTCAATATAACTGACCAAATGGATAAATGTAAAAATGTAAAATAAAAATAATCATGTACAGATGCTCCTCTACTTACAAAAGAGTTATGTTACAAATGGCTGTTTGTAACTTGAAATGTTCGTAAGTCGTTATTCAACTTCATTTTAAGGGTATACGCAAGTACAAAGAACTAGGCTGCTGGGAGTACGCACGCTACGCTGCTGCACGGCGGGACTAGCGGCCAGAAGTCATACTAGGCGGAATTGGTGTTCATAATTGATGTTGCGGACAGGAAACGGGAGCCTAATGAACAAAATTAGGACTTACTGTACAGTCCTCTTCGTTCGTATGTCTGAAACTTCGTAAATTGAAGTTCATAAGTAGAGGAGCGTCTTTATATATAAAAATTGAAGTTGACATTTATTCTGTTGTAACAACTTTGTGATAAGCAGAAGTTTATTGAGGAGTGTGATGTGGAAGGGGTCTGTCGTGCCAAAAACAGGTCTGGGAGAAGGGTACCTGACCTATGACCCAGGAAATGATGAGTGTTTCCATCCAGGTGAAGGAAGTGGTCTTCATGCGAAAGAGCTGCTTGGGGTGGTCCTGAACCGTTGTGTTGGGGAGCAGATCTGTCCCCTCGAAGCGGTCTGCGGCATTAAACACCAGGAGGCCGAGGAAAATGGTGAAGGAGGCTGCGTGGCTGACAAATTTCATAAAGGGGCCCCGCATGACCTTTCCCAACTTAGAGATAAAGCACACAGCAAATAAACATTTCGTCATTCTGTTTTTCACATTCAGGGTTAACTCAAAATATAATTTTTTCATATAATGAAGTATAACTCATTGCTTTAAAGTGTATGAACACAAAAGATGTACCAAATAAATGTGCCAAATATAAATGACAAATTGAGAATGACAAAACATGTATTTTTTACTACTCATCGTCATGGACTAGAGAAAAATATTGTGCTAGCTAATGGGTCTTGGAGAATTACCTTACTGCAGGGTGCAATCAGGTAAACCAGGGCCAGGAAAGGTAGGCCGATGGCTACAGCGAGGGCAACCAGGAATTTGACAGCCATGGTTTGCTGCCGAATTCCTGATAGGTTCTCATACCAAATCGACACAAGCTGCTGCTGGCAGTTGGGATGGGCAACAAACTATTCAAAAGGAAACAGCACAGGAAATCAAGGTTAATGCTTTCTGAATATTAATGTAACATATTTTTCTTTATGTTAATTAGTAGTATATGCAGATACAGTATTGAGTTTTATTGATACACTGTGTTGGAATTCTTATCGTAATACAACTTAACATGTAGCTATATAATTATCAGCCCAATGTATAGACAGGTAGCTCATATTTAAGATTTTTACCTTTTTCTTTTCGGACTTATTGTTTGAAAGGACTGAAGTTATTTGCAAAGGCACTTACCTTTTTTACTTCATATTTTATAGCCAGTTTTAATCGTAGAAGGCTGGGTCGAGCAGGTAAATCTGGGCTTTCACCTGTGTCAACATCACCATTCAGTATGGCTTCCACTTCTTCTGTGTTTCGACACAAATCCAAAAGACCCACAACAAAATCTTTACACTGCAAAGATAATTTCTTGTAATCGTTCTGAAAATAGAAATTTGTCCGGTTAAAATTTGTTTTACTAAAATAATTCCTTTATAAAATAACAATTGTGCCTGATTATACCGTACAGGTACAATGACAGCTAAAGACCGTTAGTGACTTTGCTAACATATATGTTAGGGATTTGTCAGAAACTCTTGTCACAAATCCTAATTTCCCTACCTAAAGCATTGCACAAAAAGTTTCTCACAAACCTACACAAATTATGTTTATGAGACAAAAGTGTGTTGTCCATATCCTAGGAAAACCCTTACAGAATATAGTCCTTTTTAGAATATACTGTAATGACCAGGGGCGCCGCTAAGGGGGGGAAAGTTGGGACAATTCTAAGGGCCCACGCCCTTTAGGGGCCCCCAGAGATCTGAATGGGTGTGGTAGGGGGGCCCAACCTCATATTTTGTCATAGGGCCCAAAATTGCTAGCGGCGCCCCTGGTAATGACTAGTATTTATTATAAAGATATGTGTTGATTTTGTTCTCATGCTCTAATAATAATTAAAAGGCATTGGGGCAGAAGTGTCGTATTACCACCGTGTTTCTTCCAATGAAGAAAAGCTTGCTTACATAGTGCAATGGAGTACCTGCTTCCTAACCTGACAATGGGTAATGCTACTTGCTAACGGTAACAGCTGGGGGGTCCTGTGGGGGTTATGAGACAGCTATGTTGCAACGAAAGATGAAAAACAAATCAAGTTATGGAATAAGAAAAGGGGAAAATTGTAATGTAGACTGGGCACGCTTCTGGGCAAAACTGGAGAATGAGTTTGGTAGGATCATACCAATGAGAGACATAAGTGCGTTCAGACCCAGTAAGAGACAAAGTCTGCTGTCCAAGGACACTGAGGAATGTATTTGGAGCTAGTCCAGTGAGGAGCTGTTAAGGAGATAGCGTATTCTCACAGCAACTCTCCTTTTTCGCCAGTTAGGAAGGTGTTTGGGGATAACAATGCGATACACCAATGTTTTAACATTGTTCCTTACGCTGTTACTATTCTTTCTTCTATCCCTCCTGCTGCAAAATCATATTCTGACATTGACCTGGCAAATGCGCTTTCATCTATAGCCGTTCATCCTGATTTACTGTATTGTCTTGCGTTTACATTTCAGGGTAAGCAATGGACCTCGGCTGTCATGCTGCAGGAATATACCGTGTCTCCCTCTGTTTATTTTCAAGAGCTGTCTAAGAATTTCGAGTTCGTCTTTTCAAAAGGGGGCAGCACATTGGTCCAATATGTACCCAAGACACGCTACAAGATTTATTAATCTATATAGCTAATAATGGCCACATGGCCACAAAAGGAAAATTACGACTCTGGTAAAACAGGAAGTTACCTATTTAGGACACATTTTGACTCCTGAGGGAAGAAGCATGGATCCAGAACAAAACTGAAGCTATTAAACAAACAAACAGCAATTGCTATCACATATGGGAACTGTGGGTTATTGTGAACCCCATAGAATTTGCAAAGAGCACTCAACCCTTTTGAGAAATAATGCATAGGAAGGGACTAAATTTGACGGGTGACTTGACGAGGACTGAGGAAGCTGAGAAGACCTTTGCAGATTTGAACTGCACACTTTTGGGAGCTCGTACACTGGGCATTCCGAATTATCATTTTTGTGGGAGAGATAAATGGATTAAGAGTCTTTAAGAGTCAGCAGTGATAGTACAGAAATATGGGGATAAATGTAGGCGTACAGCTTATTACTCAAAATGCTTAGATTCAGTTCCCCAGGTAGACGGGTCTGTTCAATTGCCCAGGTTGATTGGCCCATTCCACATCTTTCTCATCACCAAGATAGCAGTGAAAGTCTTTAGAAGGTCCAGCTGGATCCATGATAGCCACTGCCGCAGTGTTCTACAGGTATTGAGGGACTGGGTACGAGACTGACTCCGGGGACGACAGTGGCATGGATGAGTAATAGATGACATCATAACAGACAGGGTGCACGGGTCCACTTCTGGTCACAACGCAGACCAGGATGAGAACCAGACGGCATCATGATGGAATCCCTGGTGAAATAACACCCTGACATCTCACAAAGCATTGTAATCATTGTTACCAGGAACCTGTGAGACTGATGTGTACAATGTTAATCATGTGTGTGAGTGTGTGTGTGTGTGTGAGTGTGTGTGTGTGTGTGTGTGTTGGTGTGTGTTGGTGTTTCTGCCTCTCTGGACGGTTGCATTTGGCTGTTAAAAGAAGGGAATGTGGAGGACAGAAAACAATGTTAGTTAACGCAGCTAAATGCAGAGATTCTGTGTAAGGAAAACAGCTCCGAACTTTGTGAAGAAAGACCACCCCAGCCATGTCTCCTAGGCACGTTAAAATGTGAACACTATTGTTCGGGGTTTAGCCAGGTTTTGGCTGATTACAAAAAAAAGCAATTCAGAAACTGAGAGGATTCTGTCAACCATATGATGTTGTGTGTACCAAACTTAACACAACAGCTTTCACTACTTAAAGTTATAGGAGACCTGGGTAACATGATGGTTAATTGTGTTATACTGTTGTTTCATACATCCAAGGATGTGGCTTTAAATCCCACCCCTGTTTCTGTGGATTACTGCAGGGATATTGTGAGGAGTCATTAAATGATCGGGGCAACTAAGAATACATCTTCATTGGCAGCTGGTAAACCATGATAGCTCTGTGCGATAGAGATGAAAGTAGTAGGGTCAAAAAATAGCACTTTTCTACCGTGACACAGCTTTGACCATTGTCGTTAATCTTTTTAAAGAAAGTTTAAAGGGTAGACCATAAATGTTATTTATGAGTCTTTGTTTAATCTAGACGTTTTAAATGCACGTCTCAGCAGTCATGTGGTTCCAGCAAACTGCACAGGGGGGGCATGGGAAAGAGTCACTGTACAGTGAAACATAATATTAGTGTCTGCAGCTGGGGGAGTGGAGATACCTTCTGTAAGTTTACAGAAGTAACAGACATGCAGCTGCCTTAATGCCCAGCCAAACTGAAAAAAAGAAAAAAAAAACTAGCATACTCTATTATGCTATTATATAATGATATTACACTTATAGATCAGACTATTTATTAACTTGACATATACTAAAGGACCTGTAAGATTTATGTTACCAACATTTGCGTCATTCTTATATGGTACATTTGATACAATGATGCTGTATATGGCCAGTTTTTCGAAACTGCATGTGAGCATAAAGACGTCATTTGTCTCATGATCAGTGCAAAAACAGAATTTAAAAGGCAGGAAATCAAATTCATATTCATAAAACAGGATGTAGATTTTGTACTTGAGCGTATTAAAAGAGTATCATCAGGTGATTAATATTCCTGCAATATTAATATTCTAACAGCAGTGGGGTCAGTTACCACAGTACCGCAATGTTGTTATATGCTGTTCAGAAATCGCCACAGATCCGTAAACCGGCTCTGGTCTGGTGCCTTTTTGCACAACGGACCAATACTGGTCTGAATCCGCTTTCTGGATTGGAATCAGATAAGGACCATATATGGGACAGATTTATATTAAATGTTACCAAATGTGACCCATATCTTCACCAGAGACAAAAGTTAAAATCAGAGGCACTATGAATGGGGTCAGTGAGTGGTTCTGTGTACTTGTTATCAGAAGGTTGCTGGTTCAAGCCCCACCCTCCGCAGACTGAACTATGCAATAGCTGACCCTGCATTGAAACCCATAAGGTACAGAGAGTAAAATATGGCATGAAATATCACGTATTTGTTTGTTAAATGTGGCTCATACTCAGTTTTTCCAGGCTGACTGCTGACCAGTTCTGCCCCAGGATCCTGCCTTCACACATGTGGGCAGTGAGTGGCTGTGCTCATGAGCAGGTGGTTCCTGGTTTGAACTCCGGCCCCAGTGGAGCGGTTGAGCCAGATCTGATTTTAAATTTTGACTCTGGTGCAGATATGGGCCACATTTAGTAACACTCAATGTAAATCTGACTCATATATGGTCCAAATTCGTTTCTAATCCAGAAATTGCTATTGAGAATTCTTGCCACTACATCTCCAGGTCCAGCCATTAAACCCACAATTACATGATTTAGATAACTAATCATTTATATGACATTTCATCTATAATGAAATGGCCAGTACATCACAAAAATAATTGGGTTAAAAAGAAGGATAAAGATCAGTTTAATAATTAATACTTTATTGATCCCAATGGGGAAATTCCCTTTATGTCTCCCCCAATGTGCTCTGTGTAGGTGAGAGCAAGCAGGCTGCAATAAGCACCCAGGCAGCTGGGGGTTAAGGGCCTCGCTCACGGACCCACAGACACAGCAGGGCCAGTGGCCTGTACTATGAAGCGGTATTGCTGGCTTATCAGGGTAACTTGTCAGATTTAATGTACACTTGTACACTTTGCCCAGACTACCTTAAATCCGACAAGTTACCCCAATAAGCCAGTAACTCCACTTCGTAGTACGGGCCACTGGCTTGAACCTGTGATTTTCTGATCACATGCATCCCACTGGGCCACACACTGCCCCCCAAGGAAGTTAGGTTGATGTATTTTTTTTTTATGCTGAAGTGAAACTGTTTAACCAAAATACGAAGATTTTCTTACCTTGAATTCCTTCTCTATATTGGCTAAAACAGCCAGTTCATTGCTTAGCTCCAAGGCTGACAACACAGCATCCTCACTTGATAGCGAAAGGTAGGCGGGGCTTGCCAGACCTTTGTAAGCATTAATTCGTGACCGTGAGTGACTGAACGAGTCATATTTCCTATGGTAG
Source organism: Brienomyrus brachyistius (assembly GCF_023856365.1). Lineage (NCBI taxonomy): Eukaryota > Metazoa > Chordata > Actinopteri > Osteoglossiformes > Mormyridae > Brienomyrus > Brienomyrus brachyistius. The sequence goes on along the minus strand of NC_064550.1, from coordinate 7,885,038 downwards.
TTGCAGGTTTTGCACTGGCAGAAGTAGTCATGGGGGCGATTGATTTGCGCGCCCTTTCTCAGAAGGATATGGACAATCTCAAACTCTTGGCAATGAGAGGCCAGAATGATAGGCGTTATGTCGTGGGAAAATCGAGTCCCGTCCTCATCGTAAGCAAAGAAGTCATCGTGCATTTCTGCCTGGCTGGGACTGGTAGTCAGTCTCCAGGAACCAGCGAAGGCTTTGTGTCCTAAAATGGCCTCCACGATTCGCACATATCCTTTACTGATTGCCAGTAACAGAGCATCCCCTATCCGGGCTAAGTTGTCCTTCTTCAGTAGTAGTTCCATAACTTCCAAATGCTCATTGGCCACAGCAAGCTGCAATGCATTCTGGCCCATGTAGTCCACACAATTAACATTGAGATCTGGCAGTTCCTCCAGCATCTTGCGTATTAGAGGAATATTTCCATACTCTGCCGCCTCCAGGAAGTGCTCCTCCGTCACGGAGAGGTTGTTGTACGGTTCATTGAAAATGTAGGCAGGCCCACGCCTAACCTTGGCCAGAGACTGCCTGGAGAGGATCTGTCTGTCACTGTTGATGGGGAGAAAAGAATCATTCCAGAACCCACAGGCAGTCCATGTTTTTGCTCCCTCCCAGCTCCCTGCCAGACACTCCACATTTTTACCGGGAGCTGGGAGGGAGCAAAAACATGGCTTGTCTGTGAGTCCCCAAGGACTGGACTGGGAAAAACAAAAACAGTTCTGTTCAGCTTTGTTAAAACAAATAACCATTCATACCTACTGCATTTTAACACTCCTGCAATCAAGAAATTTTCAGTTCTGCATATTTTAAACCCAACAATGCAATTGTATTGTTTGCCTATTCTCAAATAGTATTTTTTTGTATGTAAGGTCATATGTAGTCAGTACTGCCATAAAATGTACTAAGGTAGTGAAATAGCTCAGAAAAATACAAAAAACATGAGTACCAAATGAAATAAAGAAGATTTATCTGAACATTTTTGAGTATCACAATAGTACCACAACTATTATATAACTGTATCCTATTACATCAGTATTGTTATGTAAATGAGAACGTATTAAATCAGACATAGAGGCCAAAGTAAAAAAAAAATCAACATATTGTGAGTTTTTTAGAATGGTGTGGTAATTTACAAATGCCGAAATTGTTCCTAGAAAACTCTTCAGATACTCTGGAGTGATTGCAGTGCCGCTGTTAACAATGTAGCAGCAACTTCCCCCTTCTCAGGTTTTCTCACTATATCAATCACATTAAACATATTTCTTTAACTTGAAGTTTTTAATATGTGAATTAGAAGTATTTTCTGAATACACTGTGCTTTGAAATTTCTGCAAATATTTAAATACACAATAATCTGATGGTCTATTTTAGGTCTAATATATTATTTTGCTTTCATTGTTCAGTCAAAATAGTGAGGGTGTTTTATTACGATAAATATAATTTTAGCATCATAAATAAAAAAATTTATTTTTTGAGAATTTGCATTTCTTGTTTTAACTGACCTTAGCCATAGCACAGGAAACTTGTAGAAACTCCATTATTACATTATACAATATTTTTTTAAAAGCCAAATGAGTGAAAACGATTTTTTAAAGTTTTAAAACTTTAAATGTCTTTTATAGCCAGCGTTAAAGCTGACAGCATAGAACTCCCTGTGTATTCTAAATTGGTACATTGTAAATAAGTAACAGAAAGTCAGTGTAAATAACAGTGTCTAAATGAAAGAATCTAAATGAATTAACTATTTTAATAACAACGTAAGATTTTAATCTGTCGAAATGTAACCGATGATTAAAGGTGATTAGGTGGGAAAAACGATTCCTTACATAAAATCTCATAGGCACCATCACTGTTTATTATATGATTATATGTTGTAAGAATTGAAGTAACTCAGCATGTATACAAGTACATTATTGTAACATTGATCAAAATTGTTCTAGTTGGTAAATTTTCTCACACAGTAAAATAATTATGGAAAAACAGGAAACATACTCAACAGAGTTAATAAATAGACGAAATAATTACTCACCGGTGATAGACTCGGTATTTGCCACATTTTTCTTCCATAAAGTCTGGTCCCATTGGTCCCTGTGATTGTACTTTATTCCTTTTGCTTGTATTCCCAGTTACTGGTACAGTTTTCGTTCGGTTTTATTTTTAAATAACTAATTCATCTCGACATATGTGGTAAGCAAAAAAAAAACTGCAGCAGCACCAGCGTCTCTGCTCCAATATTTATTTTCGGTTTCTAACCGATAGACGGGACTAGTGAGAGCCGCTTCATTTCATATGTCGTAGAAACGAATATTTTATTTCCGAGAGCTTAACTCAGAAATATATCTCTTACATATTGTTATGTTATTTTCTTTGTTATTTACCGAAGCACTTTTCTGTGTATATACGAGGGAAGAGTCTATATTTTAACTTAACAAGCTATGGAACGTCTTAGTCAGCGATGTGAAATCCGTCGTTATAGAAATTAGTGTTAGACAAACACATAATTGCTGCTTGTGTCCGTTCCCTTTGTCACAGACCTCCAGCTACATATAGAAATTTGACCCAATCTATCTTGCGTCTATAATGACAGCACCACCCCCTGTCTACATAAAATACAGACAGAGAAACGAATAGCATCTGAAATCGTTTGTAAAAACTATAGAACGGTAAATTTAAAAATCACTCTCTGTCAGTTCTCCATCGTCAGTGAGGGAATATATTATTTTTTACAAAGTTGATAAGCGGTCAGATCTAATGAATCTTCGGTAGGAAAAAAATTATCTGAGGTTGCCATTTAAGTAAATTTCCTTCCTTCCATCCATCCATCCATCCATCCATCAATCCATCCATCAATTCATCCACGAGGTTCTATCCGTTCTAGAGCCTTCCCTTTCCTAGGCAGCATGGGACACCAAAGGGGGGGGGGGGGGGTGAGGGAGAGGATACAAACCCATCATTAATTTAAAATGTTTCATTGACAACTTTATCGCACAGTACAGTAATACATCCACATTAAAAATTTTGAATTAAAGTATTTTGAATTAAAGAATTAAATTTGAATTAATTTTTCTGGCATACAAACTAAATGACAGGAAATACATACTTTAGAATATTTGAACAGTTTATTTTGACGTTTTCACGATGGATCACTTGTCCAGGACCTTTATCATCACATAAGATGTAAAGTTTCCACCGGAAACTACAGCAGTGACCCACTATACTCTCCTTTGTTACTTTTTCACTTCTCGACCTGCCTTTTCTCCCTCTCCCTGTTCCTCTTATCATGGGGTACAAATGCTACCTAATATTCCTTCCATCTTCTACCAAAGTTCTGTTTTCACTATTATTCACTGTGATTATTCATTTTAATTCACTTGCTTGCTTGCCAGTTCAGTCCTCTCCTCCTCTTATCATCACTTTCAGCCTCCCCAGACTCTCTCATTTCTCCACCTTCTAGACCACCCATCTATGGCAGCCTCCAGTCTACACACACTGGTGGACGACAGCTCTAGTGGGATAGAGCTCAAATCCTTTTGCAGAACCAGGTCTGCTCTTTACCATACTACTAGAAACGTATGACTTTCAAAGAAAACTGTGGAATAAAGGCAGCTTATAGTCTTAGGAAATCTGTCATTTCCAGTTTAACTTTACTCACCTGCATGTAATGATTTGTATGGATGTTTGCGATTCAGCACCTTATGAAATAGCCCAGGGGTCTCGGATCACGTTAATGTGTCCCTGGATACAGGTAGGTTGTGGCCAGAAATTTTTTATATTCATCAGAGTATACTGCAGAATATCCTCTTGAGAAAATGTTATGGGGTAATTTGCTAGAAAATATATAGCATTCCCAAAATCAGAAAAAGCTTTTATATATAATATAAAAACTGTTGTGATACACATACATATAATCACACTCTGGGCTGTTTACCTAAATGCCTGTTACTGGAACGTGCAAGGGGACGAGTACTCAGTAAGCATGCAAACTCCACACACACAGAGCCAGGCTTCGCGATTCCTTCTAGAGGCGTTTAAATAGATTGCCTTATTATGGAGTCATGGCAAAAAGCCCAGAATAGAGCCAGCTAAAGATCATTAAGATGGTTGCATGCACATCGCCGTAGTGAAATCCCAATTCATAATACCTATGAACACAAAGAGGTACTGTTTGCAAACAGCTGACACTGTTTATTGACATGGATAATAATTTATGACAGAAGATTCAAGCAACCACAAACAGGCTGAAGTTTGCTGACTTGCTCCATCAATTTTTAATGTCATCATACCAACATGGGACTACCAGGTCAGGTCCGGTCCGTTTGGGGACGGAGGTGGACATTTCAGGTCCAGAGAGTAAAAGTCCAGTCCAAGATTTTGGTTCATCAAACCAGTTGAGTACTCTGTGATGGTGTATACTCAACTGGTTGGCTGAAACAAACATTTGGTCCGGACTTTTACTCTCTTGACCTGAATTACCCACCTCTGGTGGGGGAGCCTGCACCCACCATACAACAAGACACCTTGGGATCCTGGTTGGTGACCCCCCCCCCCCCCCCCAGGCCAACACATGGTCCAGTCCCATCCTCTGGAAGTGACAATCTATCTGCCGCAGCCAGGTGTAACAGGGGCGTCCCCTCGGCCTGGTCCAGCCAGCAATGAGGATCCTGCGAGCCGGATCACCCTCAGGGAAACGCGCCACATGGCCGTAGTGCTGTAACTGACGCTCCCTCACAATGCAGGTCACGTGCCTCATTCAGGACTCCTCTAGCAACCGCTCGTTCAACACAAAGTGAAACCAGGGATACCCAAGGACTCTCCAAAGAGACACAGTATCAAAGGAGTCCAGTTTCCATCTCAGCTCACTGGGTAGCGTCCATGTCTCACAGTCATACAGTAAGACAGGGAGGACCAGGACTCTAAAGACTTGGATATTCATCTTCGTACAAAGGTATTAGGAGTGCCACACACCCCTCTCCAGTGACTTTATGACCCCCCCCCATGCTCTCCCAGTTCATCTACTGACTTCATAGGTGTGATTTCATACTTAAATACACCATAAGGTCCTAAATTAATTTAAATTTATTACATAAGCAAAGATATTTTTTGGCTCAAATTAATGAGAACAAGCTATTTTGTGAGCCATTCATCACCATATTGAGGAAGAAAAATACTCGCTATGTTCCAGAGTGTTTCATTTATTGAGAACTGGGTGACAGTGAAATATAGTCTCAGTTGAACCCTTGGTGATCTAGGACTGAAAAAAAACAATTTATTTTTTTCCTTTATTTTTTAAATATGTACAGTACTGTACAAGTCATGGGGGCAGCATGGTGCTGTAGCGGTTAGCACTGTTGCCTCACACCTCTGGGACCCGGGTTCGAGTCTCCGCCTGGGTTACATGTGTGTGGAGTTTGCATGTTCTCCCCATGTCGTTGGGGGTTTCCTCCAGGTACTCCGGTTTCCCCCCACAGTCCAAAGACATGCTTCGGCTAATTGGACTTGCTAAATTTCCCGTAGGTGTGCATGTGTGAATGACTGGTCTGTGAGTGTGCCCTGCGATGGGCTGGCCCCCCATCCTGGGTTGTGCCCATTGCTTCCTGGATAGGCTCCGGACCCCCCGCGACCCAGTAGGATAAGCGGTTTGGAAAATGATATTTAAACAACCTTCATGTTGCTATAAATGAAATGAGTGTCAAAGTTTGTTAGCTTAGCCGTTTCAAAAGCGAGTGTTTAACACACCAATGTATTTTTTTTATTTGACCACTTAGCACATCCCATATAGCTAATCAATACCTCATTCACTTTTTAGAAGTAATTAATTTAATTGAGTTGGTGGTAAAATTTACTGCATACATAGAGCGATGTACATCGAGCCAATCCAGCAGGATATCGGTAACTTCTTGAAGAATACAAGAAATTATTGCTTGTTTTTATTGTGTTACTCTTCGTTTGCATAGTATGTTCTGAGAAAATATGCACTTACTACCCAGTTAAAGAGCTTTAAACAGTTTCTTTGATTGCCGAAGACGTCTGCCCATCACCGTATGTGTTCCGATATTGTCGGCTACTCTCCTAAAGAGTGACTTTATGCAGATAGGGAACCAGGGTTATACGAAACATTACATAGCCAAGTGACAAAAAGCAGACACTGAATTCCTTTGGGTCTGAAGCTGGAACTTGCCGTGAACTTGTGTTCTGTTCTCGTAATCTCGTGATGATGCGTGGGAAAATACTGCAATACCGCTACATCCTGGGGAAGACCGTGCAAAGGAAAAAGCATCTTTGGTAGTTTGACACATATCTTCTACATTAATTACTTCCAAACACAAAAGGAAAGCCAGCTCTCTATTTTCCAAGACTGATAACTTGACGTGACATTCAACTGAATAGGATTTTTTAGGCCTTGTCAATCTCATTATTCAGTAATTAACTGAAAAGTGGAGAAATCATATTTTGGTTATTTTTTTTACTTAACTCAGACGTGGATGGGAGACAAACGACAGATCAGAGTTATGTTAGATTAAATCTTGTGTACAGGTTCATTATTACAGTCATGTGCTGCATAGCAACATTTCGGTCAATGACAGACCACATATGCGACGATGGTTCAATAAGCCTGTGATGAAGCATTGTAACGCCAGTGTTAAACGCATTATGAACGTGTTTGCGGTGATACCGGTGCAAAGTAACCTACTGCATTGCCAGTGTTATAAAAGTATAGCATACATATGGGCGATGGTAGCGCAGGAGCTAGTGCTGTCGTCTGGCAACTGGAGAGTTGCCAGTTCGAACCCTGGTTCCTTCTGACCCCCTTGAAATGTCCTTGAGTAAGACAATGAACCCCAAATTGCTCCCAGTGACCAGGTTGGTGCCTTACATGGCAGCCTCCGCCACCGGTGTGTGGATGTGAGGCATGAATTGTAAAGTGCTTTGAGTGTTCGTGGAAGTAGAAAAGTGCTATATAAATGCAATCCATTTATAATGATAATAAATCAATATGTTACTGGCTTATTTGCTATACTGTAGTTTTTATCATTGTTTTGAAGTGTACTCTTTCTACTTAGAAAAAAGTTTACTGTAAAACAGTATGCTGTTTAACTACATTCTACGATGTTTGAAATCATGTAACAACGCATTTTTCAACAAGCAATTCAATTAAGCAACGCCTGTCTGTATAGCAAAGCAAGTGTGTCTGCGTAAATTTTTCCAAATCAATATCAGTTTGTTACAGTAGGTCGTAGTTATGACACTAGCTATAAAACTGTGGAGGCTGTTGGCATTGCAGATCTGTGGAGGTAAGTCAAAGACAAGGTCATGGGAAGGCAAATGTTTCTGTTTATTTTTTTCATTACTTAACATAGATGACCATCACAGCTGCAGACAGATTATTTTTGTCCCACTTCCGGAGCTAGGAGATATACTCCGCCAAGGTCCCAAACTGCTTTCCTTGGGGATTTCTCATGATCTCACTGCCACTCAGTGTGACGCTTACAGTAAAATCCTCCTCATCACCCACTCTAGCTGATCTTTAACCTCTTACGAATACAAATGAAATTTCAACATCCTTTGTGCATTATCATCATCCTTGGGGAAATTATGGTAGTCACTGGATTTTCTGCTGAAAAATGAGATAGATCAAAGTGGTGCGTGTCTGAGTCATGGTGCTCCAGACATTGGCCCAACGATGGAATCCAACTGAGCTAAAGGCACTGAAAGCATGTAGCTCTGTCTGTGTGCACTTCTGAAAAACTTACTTATCCTTTAAATCTCTATTCTCCATTCTGTTATTCGATTTTAAATTTGTTGTACCAGCACCAGGAGTCACAAGACGATTCTTATTTATATGTGTTCCTTTGCATAGTATAATGACAGTAAAGTTGTATTGGATTGGACTGGACTGGATTTAATTGACCTGAATTGAATTGAATTGAATTGAATTAACTGAGCCAAACTGAATTGAATTAAACTGAATTGAACTGAACTGGGGGCGGCGTGGTGGTGCAGTGGTTAGCACTGTTGCCTCACACCTCTGGGACCCGGGTTCGAATCTCCGCCTGGGTCACATGTGTGTGGAGTTTGCATGTTCTCCCCATGTCATTGTGGGGTTTCCTCCGGGTACTCCAGTTTCCCCCCCACAGTCCAAAAACATGCTGAGGCTAATTGGACTTGCTAAATTGCCCGTAGGAATGCATGTGAGAGTGAATGGTGTGTGAGTGTGCCCTGCGATGGGCTGGCCCCCCATCCTGGGTTGTTCCCTGCCTCGTGCCCATTGCTTCCGGGATAGGCTCCAGACCCCCCGCGACCCAGTAAGATAAGTGGTGTGGAAAATGGATGGATGGACATTTATAGTTGTAAAAGATATAATCCAAGCAGCAAAATGCACTAAACTGGCAATGCAGTTGTCCTATTTCTCCCTTTCTCCTTGTATATATTACATTGTGAGGACCAAATAAGGGTCAAATATATGACTTGAACAGTAAGAAAGTGTGTGTGGGTGTGTCTATGTCTGTGTGCATGTGTCTGTGTATATTACATACATATATGTCTGTTTTGGGAAGCTGTGTTCCAATTATTTATGGTCATGAGCTATAGGAAAAGACCAAAAGTACAAGGTGGTGAGCAGGACAGTCTGAAAGTCAGGTTTCTCTGTGGGGGTTTTGGGCTTCACTCCCCATTGCAAGGCGAGGAGTTCAGAGATCAAGAGGGATCTCAATCCACTGGCAGAGAAGGGATATGATTACTGTATATGATTAACAGGGATTTCCCAGACAGCTTGGGAGCACCTAAAGAACCAACCTTGGAAAGAGAGGTTTGCTGTGGTACCACCTCAACTCTCACCAAAAGAAGCCTTCTGCAGATGGACAGATTCACCAAACATTTAGAATCAATAAATGATGATGTATTTAACAGCAATAGGAGATCCATGTATTTTAACAAAGATTTATTAAAAACTTTTCAATCTTATTAGAAGAAGGTTCTAGAGACGACATTAATAATAAAAAAAATCTTCCTATTAGCAGAAAAGGGAACAGGTCCAACAAAATTTGTTCCCTTTGGCCTATGACAATGAAGTACTCCCTCAATATAATGAAGTACTCCCTCAATATAATGAAGTACTCCCTCAATATAATGAAGTACTCCCTCAAAATTCCATCAAACGTTACCAACAAAGTACCCCACCCATGAGTTTTACATAATTAAACGGACCCATGTTGTGAGTAAACTTGTTTTCCGTCTACAGAGTGACACTATAACATCAACATACAATTACTGTTTCCATTAAATACAAAATCCATAGTATATTTGGTAAATATCACTACTATTTATAGAAGCATGCTTTCATAAAAAAAAAACACAATTAAGTGAATGTTTTCTGGAAATGTGCAAAACCAGCACTGTACCAAAGAAAATTAAAAGATAAATTTGTAGTAACATTGTTTAACTCCATTTCCCCCCAACTAAAGTCAACAATAATTGAGAAGTAGAAAATTCATAGTCTTAATGTAGAATGTTTGTTGCGTTTCACCTTGGCAGCTGTGGATATATTTAATTTCTTATAAAATCCAAAATGTGCAATACTTTAAAAAACAGTCATACATTAAATGGGATTCTGCTGTTTTGCATCCAATTAAGTATGACAAATGGTTTATTCATACTATGCCTGGCTTTGAGGAAACTGCACCAGGTACTGACAGCAATTAGCGTTGTCACCTTGTAAACATCCAACTGTAATTAGTATTCTTAGTATTATTCTTAGCAATTTTTAACATACAGAAAGCGTTACACCTTAAAAGTCAGGAATGTAAACACAGGAATGGATGGTGCATTTATAACACTATATCCAGACTCTAAACACTTAAACACTGATTGCAGCCATCTTAACAGAAAAGTTCATATAACGCTACCGACATAGAGTGCTAGCCATGAAGTACACGATCTGTGCTTCAACAGAGACAAATCCGAACATTGATTTGTTAGCTTATGAGATCAATAAATATTTGTTGTTGTTCTATTTCACTATGGAAAATAAAACAGTCTTTGGAAAGCAAGATAAAAATCCTGAGGATAATATGTTGTTATAGAACTAACATCGAAGCTCGCTAACTAACCATTATATCATATTTCAATTCTCTACTTTGTCAAACCCACAGGCATGTCACGGACCTCCTGCATAGTCTTTCTCTGAATACAGAATTGCGCACATCTGCACAGCCATGTGAATACAATTTCACTGAGCAAATAAAGCTCTTTTCACCTATTTCCTCACCATAAAAGAAAACCTGAAAGTCTGTTTTATTTGTCAAAAACATGGGGCTAAGGTAGCAATAAGTGACAGACCTCTGGAGAGCAGCAGGTGGCCAGACAGAGGTTTTAAAGACATCCACCAATATCTACCCACCAGTCAATGAACATGCTAAATACGGAAAGGTGAATGAGACGAGAACAGACAAAAGATTTGCAAAAATAATAATAAAATTCTTTTAGGAGAAAATGACGTTAAACATTAAGTAACATGCAAAATTTACAGAGATAATGGAGCAAAATGAGATGAACATAAAATGTCTGAAGAATAAATGAGGGCTTCATAGTAAGAGTCAGTATTCCAGTCACAGAAGTCACAGAAATCATCGCATTTTAAAAATGCAACAGGAATATGATTGTATATCATTAATAAGCAATGACATGAGACATGGGAACTGCTGCAGCAGACGTAATAAAAACCCCAAAGACTATATCCCAACTAAACTCTCTGGCAGTAGACAGAGAAATATTTTTTTAAAATATATATATATATGAAAGGAGATTAAGTAAAAGTTTGTGTTCTGTAGAACTTAATATTATCTAAGGTGAGTAAACAAGCACACATATGATCCTCACCCCACAGTTGATCTGCAGTTATGTTTCTGTTTTTCCTATAATTTGCTTTCAACTGAAAATGCAAAATGTCTTCGGGTGATAGGGCATGGGGTGGGGGAGGACTGCACGCTCTTCAGAGGTGCTGTGGCAGCAATCTGGTGAAGATGCGGGTTTAGCCATAAATGGATGCGGGGAACTGGAGACCAGCTCATACCTCTCTCTCTCTATAGCCATGTTAGGAAGCTCTCCTTATCGCACTTGGTGGCAGCCAGCACGGACTCCATGTCATTAAGTATGTCAGAGCTGAGCGCCTCCTGCAGGCTGGGCATGAGCTCTTCGCTCTCCATCGCCATGCTCTCACTCTCCAGGGTGCCGAAATCCACGCTGGTGCCAGGGATGACGTCCAGATAGTCGGGGAAACCACTCTGTTGTGATGCCGTGGGAGTTACAGCAACAGAGTCACCTGTAGCACACAAATTGCCACAAAACACATTTTTTTTAAATCACTATAAGCCCTGTGGTTGTATATTTAAAAAGTGTTTACCCAAAAAAAACTGCAATAGGAATTTCACAAGGAACTTACAGACCTACTAAGGTTTCTGAAAATAACATTGTTTTCAGTTAAGACACAAGTCCGATTTATGTTATCTTAGGTGAATAATTCCCAAGTATAGTATAGTAGTAAGGTTGCATAACATAATTGTAAATGTCAATAAACTCTTTGACAGAATAATGTAGCACATGGTATAATATGACTGATGCCTCTTGTGCAAATTCGAGATCGACTATTAATCTTCATGGCGAGAAACACACCTGTCTCCATCTCTTCCACGCTGTTGAGGAAGTCGTCCGGGGTGCGGGGGACACTGTAACTGCTCACGCTCAAACCACTGTCTGTGCTCTCATCCCTGGAGTGGTAGGTGCCACTGCAGAGAGACCCACAAGGTCTTATTGTCTTTAAGGAAGACAGCAAAGATGGAATGGCGAACAAGGCCTGTCAAGAACCGCTGCCAGACAGCTGGCTATAATGTCTCAATATGATATGGAACCATAACAGAAACAGGGCTACAGAATCGCAGTGATTCATAAATCAGTGAACTCCATAAATCCCAGCTTCACTGTCTTGAATATGCCTTCAGCAGATCTTCGCCACTCTTCCTCTCAATGAGAATCAAACCAACTTTTTCCCACTTGACTAACTTGTGCATAAAAGTATTTACTTGTGTATAAAAGTTGAGAATTTAAAAAAAAAGTGCCGAAAATTATGTCCATAATTACATCTGAAGAAATGGGACGCTGGAATACCACTAGAGAACACTGTTACTCATTGTGTTAAAAGATCCACAATGGTCAACAGAACATAGCGGTGAGAGGTTTACAGACACCAGTGTCACTGTGAGAGGTTTACAGACGCCAGAGTCACTGTGAGAGGTTTACAGACGCCATTGTGGCACATTTTTGGACTGCCAAAGGCATACAGTCCAGGGCAGGAATCAAACCCAGAACCCTGAATGAATTAGGTGAATTAACCTGCTGAATTAAGGTGAATTAAGAGTTCTCACACAAAAAATAAGTGGTTCAAGACATTTGGCCTGATATCTAACTTCCAATCTCCTGAGTTTCTCCACTCCCATACAAAATTTTCACTACAGATACTACCCATGCCTTCATCCCTTCTCTTCTTCCAAGTATCTGTGCCTAAGATGGTCGAAACAAAGACTCACCTGTTAAGAAATGGATCCGAGCCGTTAGTGGTCATGGTCCTAGCGTCCTGCGACATGCCTGAGTAGGAACCTACATTTGGCGCGCTGCTGTCCTGCTCCAGGCTCGCTACAAGATGGTTCTGGTTCCTCAGTGTTGAAGGTTCCTGGAAGTGTAACCACACATCAAGAAAGCGAAAAAGGAGAAACCCGCTGACACCAAGTATCGGGGTGAAAACTTTAGAGTGAAAAAATTCACGGACGGAAAATAGGACAAAATTATGTCAATCATTACGAATGAGAAATATGTGATCTGTGAAGGGTGATGGTAGTTTTGTTTTAATATCGTGAAAAATCTGGATGTAAATGTGGTTTTTGCTTTTGTGCAGTTTTTAACTAGAATTCATTTATTTGCCAAGAACAACTTACTCAAAGTGTTGAAGACATTTAAATGTAGAATTTAAAATAGTTCAAAATCACAGAAGCGGTTATCAGACATGTAGTGCACATTTTTCAAAATTAAAGATTTACACTCATGACATAATGACTATTTTGATTATTTTAGGCTTTAATTTGCTTCAATTTCACTTAATTTTCTCATTTCTACACTTGCTCTTAGTTCACTTTTGGGGTATGCTTTCAGCTATTTTTTGAACTGAGGACACCATCTAGTGGGGTCGAAAAATATAGCAAATGGTTCATGAAGCGTCATCACTAATAATCTGGGTTCACCATCTTCATAAATCTAATACAGGAAGATAATAAAAAATGGAAAGCTAAGCTCTGACCTGGGTCTGTGCCTGACGCAGCAGTTCTTGGTGTTCATGCCTCAGTCTCTCCTTCTCGATCTGCATCTGCTGAATCCTCACCTGACTCATCCCATTGCTCTGACTCTTGCTGGTTGGCTTCTCGGGGGTGCTCTGGCCAATCCTCTGTGAGCTCAGCACTGAAACACAGAGGGAGCCATGTGGCATGTGAGATATTGTCATTCGCAGGTGTCATCTTGTAGCAAATGACTTACTCAGTAGTTTTGTGGTATAGTCAGTCCTGCTACAGCGCGTGATATTACACCACAAATCTGTTCTAGTGCTAGATACATTAGTACCCAAGTTCAATACAACATGGAGTCGCATTTCTGTTTGTGAGATTTTTAGTCTGAGATAAAAGCACTATACGAGCTACAATGCAATATGGTCTTAGCCAGAAGCAGTACTTACACACAAAAACAGCTGTCCAAGTCAACGATAGTGATGCCCAATTCAAGAATGAATGATTCTTTAAAAAAGAAGAGGCTGTGGCTCACTACTCACGACTAATTATGGCCAAAACCATGCTGCATGAACCATTTGCTGTATTTTCTGACCCCACTAGGTGGTGCTCTCTGTTCAAAAAATGGCTCAAATCATGCTCCAAAGCAAACCATCTAGTGAAGTCAGAAAATACAGCAAACGGCTCATGAAGCTACTACTACTATCATCACTACTTTTGACACTGCAATCGGGAAGATGGTGAGTTCAGCACATTCGGTTGAAGAGGTTACTGGGGAATTCACGTGAGACTAATAAGACCCATAGGAGATGTTTATGATATAATCCGATTAATGTATTATAATTTTTTATTTAAAATGTATATAATTACATTATTGCCCACTTGCTTTTGTTTTTATTATTTCATTATTATTATTATTTTCGCTGTAGGTTATTAAGTTTTGGAGTCACATTCCCCTAACCTGATTTTCCCCATTGTATATGTGTAGTTTAGTAGGCGATTTTAGCTAAAGTGACATTTTTCAGGAACACATTATTCACATTGTAGCAGGACTGACTGTATGTATAGCTTATTGCATACATAAAGTATAACTCACTTAGAAACATCCAGGTGAATGACGATTCCAGCAAAGCCTGTTAAAACACTTACACCCAGTATCTAGCATCCATCACTGATTACTGGTATATTCAAGAAAATAAAACAAAATACTTCACTAGAAAAATCTTTTAATCGCTGTTATATAAAATGTTTTATATTGACAATCTAAAAATGTAATTAAAAATCGTTTTTGCGAAATCACCTCGAAGAATGAATAATTAGGCCTATATTAATATTGATATTATAGTAATATATACTGTATTTAAATTCTAAAGAAATTTTTAAGATATATAAAAACAAATGCAATACACAAATTTTCTATATTTCATAAGTACAAGGCTCTTTTCAAAGGGTCAAACACAAGAATATCATTGCAGGGTAACACGATACTGTAGGTGATATAACTTTAATGTTTCAATATATCTCGCTAATTAAAAAACAGAGTTCTGAACTTTAAGTAGACATACTTCGGTACCTTGACAAAACTGCACTGTTTTTCAGGTTAAGCTCAAAAGCAACAATATCATAAAATGTAAAATTACACAGCAAGATATCAAATACAAATGGATAATAATGATACGCCTATGAAATAGGTAATCAGTAAGGTTCTTATGAGATACATATCAATAATACATAATAATAATTAGTTAATAAGTCGTATATACATTTCAAAAGGATGAAATAATTCACATTAATTCAGAAGAAATGATTACAATGACAGTTTCTGCAGTATGAAAACAAAGATAAAATTGAGAGACATTCAGTTGTGACATTAAGCAATGCAGTAACTCTTTATATGACTGTTCATGTAATTAGCTGATATTAATTACCCAAGAATAAAATGTCTTCACTGTGCATGCAAGAAATGGATGTAATTAAAATGTGATTATTTCCTCATTAGTAAAGCCATTTCCCAGTATTGCTCAGCTATGAAAATCACACAATTAACTGTTTTACCCAGTCTAGTATACGCCCACTCGCTCTCTCTCACTGAAATAGTATTGAACAAAATCAAATGTTATACTTGATCTATGTAAATACTCATCAAATTTTCAACAACAGTTTTTAGAATGAATATTTACATTCATGACAACATAGACACCCCCTTAATTATCCAGGACTGATCCCCCCCCGCCAGTAAGTAAGGGGCATATTTATTTTTATGAAGCTCAGTGATTTTTTTTTTGTTTGTTTGTTTTTTAATTAAAGACCACGGTGAAAAACTTGTCTGTGGTGAAATGGAAAACAATTAATAAAACAAAATTCAACAACAGCTAAAAAAGACAAAAACAAAACAATATTTCAAAAAATACAATATTGCAATGAGTCATTTAACATTAACGGAAAACACAAAAAGATACAATGACGAAATTTGGTCCTTGCACTTGATTTGATGAGCCGGGTGTCAATCATTGTGCTGCAAAAGCAGGAAGAGACAGAATGTGTGCTTGATGCTGATGTAACAGTAATCCATGTTATCCATGTTCAGAAAATAAAAGCTTAGCCGACATCCTTTCCACTGCCATAAAACTGTATCATTTTAGTTACTCGTATTAGATAGATAAATGACTAAAAAGAAAACTTTTGAAATACATGAAAAAATCTGTATTTTTCCTAGACTATGAGCAAGAGCAGGGAAATAAAGAAGTACATTAATGCTTCCAATAAGAATATCCAATAGAGAAACAAACTCCAATACAAGACAAAAAAATCAGTACTGAAGTGTCCAGAACCACAAACTGTAATGCAGCTGTACGGGTACATTTTACAGTACCTTCTTAAATCCTTACAAACCAAAGATTTTGACAGTTAAAAGCTGCAGAATGATTGACACCCGATTCATTCAATCAGTTTCCTGTTTGGAGGATCGTTTTTCCTCAAGAATAATTTGCTCCCATAAATGTTATAATGACTGCCAATATTGTATCTAAAAAGTCACCATTTTCTAATTGGCCAAAGCAATTATTATCCATCCATCCATTTTCCAAACCCCTTACCCTACTGGGTCGCGGGGGGTCCGGAGCCTATCCCGGAAGCAATGGGCACGAGGCAGGGAACAACCCAGGATGGGGGACCAGCCCATCGCAGGGCACACTCACACACCATTCACTCACACATGCACACCTACGGGCAATTTAGCAACTCCAATTAGCCTCAGCATGTTTTTGGACTGTGGGGGAAACCGGAGTACCCGGAGGAAACCCCCCGACGACATGGGGAGAACATGCAAACTCCACACGCATGTAACCCAGGCGGAGACTCGAACCCAGGTCCCAGAGGTGTGAGGCAACAGTGCTAACTACTGCACCATCATGCCGCCCCCAAAATCTCGTGTTAATTAATCATTAATGAATCATTATCCATGTTTTATTTCAAGCAGTTTCTATATTTGTTACTGTATCTGTTAGTTCTGTAAACCTTTGTGAACCACTGAAGGAACATTTAATGAATTACAAAAGTACTGATGTCATGTGTGTCCATCATTAATGAATCATGACGCATCTTTTATCTCAAGTAGTGACTATATTTGTTCATGATTTGTTCACAATTTGTACTTCAGTAATGACTGAATTTGTGTCCCGTCAAGTAAAGCCTTACCACTACTACTACTATTGTGGAATCGTGTACTTCTTGGAGTAATTTTGCAACATAGTTTGGCTTGTGGTGTGCATACGTGCTAGATGATTATGGTGCAGGTTCACCACATGCTGGTGCAATCTTCCAAAAAACCTACACCACTGCTTTGGGCTTTTAATGCAGAATTTAAATGCACATGGACCTACGTGGTATATGCACCAAAAATGCAAGATACAGTTGAAAGTATTTGGTCAAAATGTAACTGCTCTTTCTTAACTCCTTTTATGGTTAACATTACACACACACACACACACAAACACACACACACACACACACACACACACATGAAGGACAATGTACACCAAGGTAATGTAAAGGCTATGAAAATCATTTGGCTTTTTAGCATAGAGAGCAGCCTTTTTCGGTCTATACTCACATTGCAATACCACTGACCATCGCCAGAGGTCAGCATAAGCCCACGTGCAGAGATTTCTGCTATAGCACTACAGATATATTCCGGTAAATATTTGCACTATACTAAATGACACAAAAATAACAGGGCTGTTATTTAAAATAAAATAAAAAAAGGTACAACAGACCACCCAAAACTTAGCCAAACAATTAACCATTACATTCTAAAAATGATAAAATATGGAGTTTGTCTTCAAATATTAGTTTTTCTTTTTTGTTCAACACCTGAATTTTCATCAGCGCATCATAAACACTTTCTTACACTTGTGGTTCACTCTGAATCTCTATGGCAATCATTTTGTGTATTTCCTTCTAAATTTGCATTACATGAATTAAAATTATATATGTGTGTATAGCTGTGCTGAAAATTAGCTGTGGATCTGAGATTCTATGTCTGGCAGTAAGTTGAAATCCTTTTAAACCACTTCTACTATGACTGTAACTACAACTTCATTAAAATTTTTTAAGGTGAATTTTAAGTTTAAAGGTGAATTTCATAAGGCTGATTTCTACATCTAAACTCATATCATCCCTAGCTCTTCACCAAATTCATAATATATTTTTGACATATTACATGCCAATGTGTATATTCTCCTTGTACTGATGTTTTCTTGTGATTATATCTTCTCAAAAAATGCTGTGCTGAGGTACTCTGGCAGTTCCTTCGTATTAAACAAAGTACTCGTGTGTGTTTTGTGCTGTAATTCTTTAGCAGACGTGACGCAGGGGGAGACCCAAACAACGATATTTCCTGATTGACCAGCCTTCAACCCAAACCCTACCAAAGCTGCACCTTGTGTCTAAACAAATATCTTCTCGGCTCCTTCAGGTTCCACTTAATCCTTTCTGTGTTCCTGTCTTTGTAGCCTTGTCTCCTCCTGCCCCCACGCAGATTTTATACTGTCGAAAGGAAAGGTCTGGAACAGTTTAAGAACTGGGAAACTGGGAAAAACTTGGCAAAGGCTCAGTCCTGCCTGACTCGGGCCTGTGTCCACAGCCGTACACGGGGAACCAGTTACTCAGCAGCATTTCCAGCACTTCCATTTCCCTTCAGTCAAATGCACTCCCATTGTTAAAGTTTGAGTAATACTGCCAGTAAATTTGTCAGTAACTGAGGGCCACGACCAAGTTGGATGGTGACATTTAGAGACAGTCACATCAAAGTTCATTTAATATTGAACACAATTATCTATTACATATACATCTCAATACCTCATTAACATTTTAAACTAAATTATTAATTAAACGAGATGGTGCTGAAATGTAAGAAATACATGGAATGGCTGGGGTGCCCCTGAGGAGAGGTTTGGGAACTGAAATAAGTTCATCTAGCCGTCCAGCAGGGTATCAGTGACTATTTAGAAAACAGGTGAAATCCTCATTAGTTTTTGTTACTCTTAATTTGCATATGGTCTAGTGTTAGTTTTTTTCTAATCAAATGTGCATTTACTACCGAGAAAAATTGCTTTTTGAAATAACATTTCATTTCACTGCCTAAGACTTTTGCACAGCACTTTAAGTCTAATGTTTTTCCGCAGAAATACCACAAATATTGAAAGTCACAATAAATCCAACATTCAGGGCAAAAAAACCTCACAGCTAGAAATGAATTTATGTGAGACTATTTTTATTTCGAGTGATTTTTTACTCTCGTATAAATGAAAAGTCAATATAGTCACAGGAAGAGCCCAGGACTGAGAAGATGTCAGGTGATGAGAATGATTATCCCATGCCTCAGTTTTGTTCCTTGAAAACATTTTTTGTTCTGCCTGGGTCTGTTTTTCTTTCCATGTGTCTCATATGATAAAAGGTTATGTATATAAAGCAGAAGTGTGAGGCTAATTTTTTAAACCCCTTTACAAAACTATTATTTTTTTTATGGGGGGTTGGTTTTGCTTTATGTTTCGATGCAGTCATTATTTAGACAGTTGCCTGCACGAATTTTGTGTAATTTAAGGATATTATTGGAATTAATACAGTTATTAAATTTAACTGAGGAGGATATCACGGTCTTTTAAAATAGTGATTTTTCAAATTTTCTCCCTATTATTTAATTTTAAGTTAAGTTTACTTATTCCATGTTGCTGCAAAACACATACAATATGCAAAATTGGTCTTTCTGATGAAACAAGCTAATTGTCAATCCCTGATACGAGCCTGTTGTGCACCTGTACGTCTATGTAAGATGCCAAAAGACTTAATCAATGTACAAGACTTAAATCAGGGTTCCCAACTAATTTTTCCTGCGGGACAAATTCCACCAGCAAGGTGCGCTGTCTCCGATGTAATTTGTCAGGGGTGGGGGTCTCAATTCAATTGCAGTTCAAGCTAACAATTGGTGACCACTGCTTTAAAATCATGGTTACTTTAGCACTGCCAAAAGATAGCTATTCACCTTTCTTGATCTTCAGTCATTGTTTGTGATCCAGCTCTCATTTTTTGAGTATAAACCAAAGACTCACACTTTCTAAGCTTTGACACTTCCTGAAGATTAATACTTAGAGGCCTAATGCTTTTTCGTTTGTTCTGTTTTAATTGTAGTTTGAATGGTCATATACATACTACACATTAGGCTTATACAGGTTACACACACTGGCAACAGATGCCGGTAAAATATAGAAATGTAATATTCCTTGTAGACAGCAACGTTGACCCACTGACTCAGTGAAAAGGGATCTGTGCAATAAATGGTTAATTTAGCTGGCAGATTAAACCAGTTCAGACTTCAGCAATTTGACCTGTTTAACTAAGGCAGTGGGTAAACATCAAAACTCAGCAGGGGGCTTCAGCGCTACAGGAATCCAGAAAATATGCAAAGGTACCCAAGCCGATTTCCAGCTGAATACACAGAAGAAACAGACATAACCTGATGGGAAATACTTTTTAGGTTTTTACTAGAAAGATTTTAGTATGAAGGCAAGAATTTGTCAAAACGGTCATCCTTTAGAATTAAGTGCTCAATAAATTAAATGAGTAAATCAATGAATTTGTATGTGCCGTCAAGTCCATTTAGTTACAAAGAGCATCCAGGAACACGTCAAATGATGCAGACTCTGTGGCTACTGACCTGAAAATATACAAATCTAGACTACAAGTTGAAAGCAATTTGTGCAGCTTCCAAACAACATTCTTAAGAGTCTTATACAGAAAGACAACATTTTTTTTCCTCGCTAATTCATGCATTTTTTTTTATGATTTTCAAATGATATTTTTAGATTTTCGTTAGAAAACCTAGGAAAAGCTTAGAAAATAATATACTTTAGCCATAACACTTATGATTGGGTAGGCCATAGTAGTTATAATGTTATCATTATTAACAATAACGACAACAATATTGCTGGGTGAAAAAATACACTATGAATCGATAATGCGCACTGTATAGAAGAGGCCAAACCAAAGCCATTAAGTGTCATTTTTACCTTAGTTTGGTGTCTTGGCAACAGCATTCATTAGTCAAGGGTCCATTCAATCATTCGCTTATTTGATGTTATTTTCACGTTCCACTTGGGACTTTATGGAAAGCAATTTTTAAAAGATGAATTCATCAGAGGTCTGAAAATGGAATTCAACTCACCGATTCGCGAGTCAAGTCGTGGGTCCAACCAGGAAGTGCTCTTGTTTTGGTGGTTGATGTAATATATCTCTCCCTCTGGGGTAATAGCCTGTTCCCAACCCTCAGGAAGCGGCCCTGAGACAGAGGTTAGCAGTCAGCTTACTTTCAAGAAACAAAGCTTTGAACCAGCACAGCAGGCCCGATCATTTCTGCACAGCACTCCAGCGACTATTTTTGTCATCATCATCCAGTGACACAGTGTAGCACAATGTTGGTGTTGTTATCCAGGACAGACATACCACAACTTGAAACGTTGCTACATCTGGTCCCACCCAAGCCCAATAAAGGCAGTTGGTGAGCTGAGGTAAGGTATTAAAAGTTTTGGCCTTTCACAATGTTCTTCATTTTTACACTAAGAAATATTTAAGGATCTCCGGTACATAAAACAAGTGATGGACAAAATGATGCTTCATGAACCATTTCCTGTGTTTTCTGACCCCACTTGATGATGCCGTTGCTTTGTTGCTTCATACCCTTTTTTGAAGAGACAGCACCATCTAGTGGGGTCAAAAAAACACAGCAAATGGTTCATGAAGCATCATTTTTTTCCATCACTAAATCGAACATATGCAAACACTATCTGGAGTTAAGATTAAATGAGTAAGTAAGCACTATACTGCACACTAACTGGGAAACTAAATGGAAAAAACAATCAAGCACAGCACAGCTACGTAAAATCTTGCTCCATCTGCTACCTTAGCCAAATAGCCAACCAAAAACGTGCTATTTAAATTTAGCAAGAGATCAACCAAGTGCACATACATCCATATTTTAACCCCATAGAAACATGTAGAACAAGTGTACTAGCCAGTGAACCATGCCCAACTGTAGATGTGCATGATATGGCAGCACAAGACGTCACTGATAAGATGAATGATAGCTGCTTGGCACTAGTGGCTTACCGGTCGCTGAGCTCACGGCGGGCAAAGGAGCGGCCTGGTTTATCTGTAACATTGCCTTTCGAGGGTCCTGCCAGGTGGTCGTTTTATCCAAGTGGCTGAAATTAATTAGAAAAAGAGAATGTTACGTGTGATTTAGGGTGCCGACATCTATAGACTTCTGTAGGGTGCCAACTGATAATAGCAGTTCAACTTTTTGGTTCCGATATTTCCTTTCTAAATACAGCAACATATTCAGAGAGAAAAAAAGACTAGAAAACGAATTCCAAAGTTGAGGAACAAAACATAAGAAAATACAAAATGCCTTTTCAATTCATATTTCCTAATCAATGAGACAGTAGACATGTTTGATCTTACTGACTTACACTATTATCATAAATCTGTCCCTCCATTATTCTCTTTGGCTCACAAACCCCTGTCACAAGAATCTTAGAATGTGAGACTTTGGGTATAAATAGAGATGCACAGTATTTCAATTAAATGTATTTATAATATGTATTTAATTACTTTTGAGTAGAAATAAATCAGATGTAATTTTTTTAATTTAAAAAAAAATGAGAGATTGTATTTTATGTATTTAAAATACTTTATAAAATATATCCATTTTTTTTATTTTCTGTCATTTTAAGAATTATCACCACCAGGTTTACAGACTTTTAAATATAGCTCATCGCCGTCTTCAGCTAGATGCAATTAAATCACATGACATCCTGATGAGTCTTGCATGCTCTTATAGTACAGAAAAATAGAGCAATTAGCAAACAGCAATGCTGTGCTCTAGACTTTGTGAATTAACTTGCTGGCCTGTTAGTTGCATTCTAGTTTATTTCAGGCATCTTCTGCTTTTTCATACATGGAACCCTTCACTGCTTTTCTCGAAGTGAAGTGAATGTGGTCATAATCAAGGAATTAATTGTATGCTTTGTCTGTGAATTTATAATTGTATGCTTTGCCTATAGTATGTATTTATTCAATTAAATAAATTTTATGCAGCGCCTTTGACAACAGAGTTGCCCAAAGGTACTTTATTTAACTGAAATGTATGTGTGTGTGTGTGTGTGTGTGTGTTTGTGTTAATATCCATATAAATACATATAAATTGAAATATCTAAATATATCTTTAACTGAACAATCCAATTTGAACAATCTACATATCGTTCAAAACTATTTAATTGCAGGTATTGCTATAAAGCATAGCAATTCCCATATTAATTAAAAGCACAAAACTACTTAGTGAAATTCACTTGTATTTCATTTTTTTTATTCATGAACCATTCATTTTTCAGTTGTTGCAATACAGAAACTAAAGTATTTGGGAGAATACAAACAGTAGTATCTCTGCTTGCTACTCATTTGTTGTTCAGTGTGTGTATTTGTGTTTCTTATCAAATCTGTTTACTATACTTGCATACATGTTGTCCTGGATTTAACAGATGTGTGATACCTTTTACAACAATCTTCCTGTATTACTTAGATTACCCCCAAGCACCACTCATGAATAGCAAACCCCTACAACCAAACTTTAAAAGGAAAAAGAGCTTTTTTCCATTATGGCAAATAAAAATGAAAATAACGATTTCACAATTATTGATAGTAAGTTTTAAAGGTTTTCAGTCTCAATGGCAAATACATTCAAACATGTATTTTACCCACTGTGCAGATTAGTGCTTCTCAACCTGGTCCTTGGGGACCTCCAGACAGTCCAAGTTTTTGCTCCCTCGCAACTCCCTGCCAGACTGTTGACATTTTTGCTTCCTCCCAGCTTCCGGCCAGACAGTCCACGTTTTGGCTCCCTCTCAACTTCCTGCCAGGCAGTCCACATTTTTCCTCCCTCCTAGCTCCCTGCCGGACAGTCCATATTTTTGCTCCCACTCAGAGCCCTACCAGACAGTCCACGTTTTTACTCCCTCCCAGCCTCATGCTAGACTGTCCAAATTTTTGCCCCCTCTCAGCTTCCTGCCAGACAGTCCTTGTTTTGCTCCCTCCCAGACAATCCACATTTGGAAGAGATTGGGAAGTCACACTCGGGTAGGATGAAGTTTATATCTTAAGTTGTATTTTTAACAAGGGATTAATGTTTATTAACATCCTGAGAATTCTGAAGCCTTTCCTCACTTAACAATAGTGGGGAATAAAGAAAAAACCAAAGTGCAATATTACGGGTGGGAGATCTAAGCCCCTTCAGGATCCCCTCGAATGCAGTTATTAACAAAATGTCACAACGTACTAATGGATAATTTACATGAGCAGTACCTGAAAGTCATGCAATGCCATTCCCCTTTATGGTAAACTTACTCAACAAAGGACTTCAATTTCTCTATGGCAATTCTGGTATTCAGAATAATCAATTAATATCCCAGTGTTATTTATGTGCTTTCTTGAGATGTCATAGCTCTTTTTTTTGCAAAAAGAACGGACTTTGTTTGGTGGCCAGGGGTGAATCCTGCCAAAGGCATGATGGGTAATTGCACAGGACAGCATCTTCAGAGGAAGCGCCACCCACACGTCCGAGACCCTGGGGGTGAAGCTTGCCTACCACTGGCACTGCTGGTGGCCTTAGTCACAGAACAGTAAAGGTGGCCTGTTTAACTTTAGCGGATATTGATACTCTGCATGCAGCTTGTGGGACTAGAGGTGTGGAAGAGCAAAGCTTTAGGATTTCTAGGTTTATGGTAGGAGAGGTGAAATTAACATGGCAGTATAGTACTGCCTACAAGACAGGGATCGCTGCTGCATGCAGCTTAATATGGCAGTATAGTACATCTGTTTTCAAGACAGCGGTTGCTGCTACATGCAAAATAATATGGCAGTATAGTATATCTGCCTTCAAGACAGAGGTGGCAGCTATGTACAGTGCTACATGCCTATTTTTACATACAGTGCTACATGCGTGTTTTCTCAATGATGATCCCACTATCCGTAGAGGGAAAAAAAAACATCAGTAATCGCCTTCATTTCACCATAAAAATTAAGAAATTAAATACAGTTGATCCACATACGCTTAAGTTTGTGAAGACCAGTAGAACCAATGAAAACACTTTTTTTCAAAAACTTTCAGAACATTCAGCACATCCTCCAGTTCCAAGCACATCGATAAAATGATCGTATTATACAGCAGTTTTCAAGGATTCTGGCAGAAATGCTACAATCAGCCGGAATGAGCCAAACTGGAACAGCTTACAGTAGGTGACAGTATGTGAAGGAACAGCCTGAGAGCAGTCAGAACAACCCAACAGGACACGCAACAGCTGGGATGAAGGATAATGACAGGCATGCACCTGTGAGTCCATTATAACAGAAGGTGCTAATCGCCTTGCAAAGCCACACACATCAGTGATGGGGGGCTGTCTTTCGCATTGTAATTAAATGGAAAGAAAACCATATTTACATGAATAATACACCTTGACTTATATTACTCCTTCCAATAGTACTGGTTTTTGTGTGTGATGGATTTATTACAGGAAACCTCTGTATTCAGTCTTTTCCGTACCTTCACAACTGAACAACTTACATGATGTAGGAACCTGGTTTGTGTGTGGTCAGGAAACCAAAGAGTTTAATGACGGCCAGTCGACTCCAAATGAAATGTTATTACATATAAGAAAGGGAGCACGCACAATACTCCAAAAAGCAAGAAATTTAAAAAGCAGTCGATTTATGTAACAGTCGGAGATTATGTAAAATGTAAGCGGCTTATTTTGCTTTCTGAAATTTTTGGGGGAAAAAAAAAAACACAAAAATACAATGAAATATCTGGATTTTGCTTTAAAGTAATTATTGGGACGCTATTGCTAATTCAGCTTCTTAATAAGAGCCTTCAGGAAGAATGTTACACAATTTCACATTCAAAAAAGAATTCACATTTTACAATGAATGCTGACATGGGTCCAACAGTCTATTAAAATATATAATTATTTTATACTATACGCTAGTATGTTTTCATAGATAAAAACAAAACAGGGATTTTAAAGAAACAAAATCTTCACACGTATGAAGAAAAGGGACGGTGAAAAGTGATTCCACCTTTGTCACTAGTTCAGAACAAGTGTTTGCTGTTGCATGTGAAATCACAGTTCATGAGCTGTAGCTAAACAAGACGATCTTTGCTATTTTGGAACATTTCTCTTAGATTTTATAAGTACTATAAAATAATGCATACATACAACTTAAAAATACACCTACAATACTCGTACATTACTGACACATTTTCATTATACTATTTAATTTCATTCTTTACCCATTTAACAAAGCTTATAGTGTTTTAAACATATATTAAATAATGCTTAATTTAGTAAGCGTTGCAAACTTTTTACAACAACCAAAATGCGCCAAACAATATGATTTTTTTCATTTACCAGCAGACACAAGTACTTCTCCTTAACTCAAAAAGCAGTTACAAATGTATTTTTTCTATGTGCCGTACAATAGCGCACTTTGCAAATTCATTCACTGCTCAAAAGCAGAGCGCTAACAGTAGCTGTCTTTGAGAGATGCTTTGTGAGGATGCCAGAAGTTGGAATGCTGGGTGGGGTAACTTGTCAACACTGCTGATCCTGTGCTGCTACTTGATGCCGTCAATTGCTGTTGACAAAGGGAAAGAATTTACAGCCACCTGCAGCTCACTATGGCATCACATAATCACAAAAAAAGCAAAGGACAGGGGACAACCTGGAATTAAGGCCAAGACAAAGTGGATTCTGTCTACAGTTTAATGTTGCTTTGTAACCAGGGAGGTTTAAAATTTCCCTAGCCAAAATCTATAGTTCTCCCTTACTAATTAATGTATTTTAAGTAACCTTATTTTTGACACAAAAACAGACAATTCTGATTCATTTTCATCATCGCAGCAGCACTATTGACACAGCAAATGAAAAACGTCAGTGAATGTACTTGACGTAGAAGATCTGGATTAACGACATTAACATCGACTCCAACCCAACAAGAATTAAAATGACCAACCACGGCAGGCTTTTGCACTAGGATTCCAATTCCTGTCCACAGTCTTTGCCATGAAAGGGAGTCAAAACCGCTTTGCACTGATCTAACCCACAGAGGCACACACAACGAAAGCGATACCATCCTGACCAATAAACTAGACCATAAACTGCCCTGCAGTCCCCCAGTTCCAAGAAACAAGACAAACTCTGCAAACACCCCATGGCTTATTACAAAATATCATATTTGTAAGAGGTGGATTGTTTCTTTTAAATCATCTGGTGTCATTTTTAGGCCATTCTAAGGGTTTCAAAATTCTTCGGAGCTGTTTGAAGAATTTCTGTGCTTCCAAGTAATGAGTTATATTACTTCAAACAATAGCTTATCGTCATATCCAATTGCATATACGGTTGCTGACCACAGCAGTAAAAAATACAGAAACATTCTAAAGGATGATCAGAAAAAGTCTAAGCAAAACATGAAGCAGCATTTTAATCAGTCCAGCCAATGTGTTTCTTACCATTATTGTCTCCATATTTTTGGCAGCAAAATCACAGTTAGACATACGGCATTCTTGGTTCTGATACACAACATGAGCAAAATTAAGTATTTACTGTACCATGAGATGCCCTGATCTGATATTCCAAACGAAAATGCTCCCATCTCCGCTAGCACACTATAGTTACCATGAGATGCCCTGATCTGATATTCCAAACGAAAAAGCTCCCATCTCCTCTAGCACACTATAGTTACCATGAGATGCCCTGATCTGATATTCCAAACGAAAATGCTCCCATCTCCGCTAGCACACTATAGTTACCATGAGATGCCCTGATCTGATATTCCAAACGAAAATGCTCCCATCTCCTCTAGCACACTATAGTTACCATGAGATGCCCAGGTCTGAGATTCCAAATGAAAATGCTCCCATCTCCGCTAGCACACTATAGTTACCATGAGATGCCCAGGTCTGAGATTCCAAATGAAAAAGCTCCCATCTCCTCTAGAACACTATAGTTACCATGAGATGCCCAGGTCTGAGATTCCAAACGAAAATGCTCCCATCTCCGCTAGCACACTATAGTTACCATGAGATGCCCAGGTCTGAGATTCCAAACGAAAATGCTCCCATCTCCGCTAGCACACTATAGTTACCATGAGATGCCCAGGTCTGAGATTCCAAACGAAAATGCTCCCATCTCCTCTAGCACACTATAGTTACCATGAGATGCCCAGGTCTGAGATTCCAAACGAAAATGCTCCCATCTCCTCTAGCACACTATAGTTACCATGAGATGCCCAGGTCTGAGATTCCAAACGAAAATGCTCCCATCTCCGCTAGCACACTATAGTTACCATGAGATGCCCAGGTCTGAGATTCCAAACGAAAAAGCTCCCATCTCCTCTAGCACACTATAGTTACCATGAGATGCCCAGGTCTGAGATTCCAAACGAAAAAGCTCCCATCTCCTCTAGCACACTATAGTTACCATGAGATGCCCAGGTCTGAGATTCCAAATGAAAAAGCTCCCATCTCCTCTAGCACACTATAGTTACCATGAGATGCCCAAGTCTGAGATTCCAAACGAAAAAGCTCCCATCTCCTCTAGCACACTATAGTTACCATGAGATGCCCAGGTCTGAGATTCCAAACGAAAATGCTCCCATCTCCGCTAGCACACTATAGTTACCATGAGATGCCCAGGTCTGAGATTCCAAACGAAAAAGCTCCCATCTCCTCTAGCACACTATAGTTACCATGAGATGCCCAGGTCTGAGATTCCAAACGAAAATGCTCCCATCTCCTCTAGCACTCTATAGTTAACATGAGATGCCCTGATCTGAGATTCCAAACGAAAATGCTCCCATCTCCTCTAGAACACTATAGTTACCATGGGATGACCAGGTCTGGGATTCCAAACGAAAAACCTCCCATCTCCTCCGGCACATCATACAGCCCCACTCTTGCCTAATTCTGACCTCAGAGAATGCAAACGGATAGAATGTAGAAAACATCCATTCATCCATATTCCAGGTTCTGTCATGTAAGCCAGAACTGCATGGTACACCTGGGAGGGGATGCCTGTGCATTCTAAATTTAATTTAGCTGGTAAATTAAAGACTTTACTCAAAGGAAAGCCGAAAACGTGGCACAAACATACAAACTTAACTCAGTCAAGTCAAAGCAGGAATCAGGAGCACTAACCAGAATGTGTGAGGCCACCAAACTACCCACTAAGCCACCACCCCACCCAGTCATATATATTTTTTATAAATAAATATCACTGTTGATGATAAAACTTGTTTGACATATTGGGACAGTTATGGCCAACTTGTTTGAAAATCACTATGGCAACACTGAGCTGGTTATTCCAGAACCGGCCTGTTTGTATTCAGCCTGGAACCCACTAGCTGCCTGAACAAGATTTTCACAAAATGCTTTTCAAAAAACTTATTTAGGAATAAAATAAAGGCATAAAGTTGGTGTGGTTGCTCTATTGTGACGCATATGTACCCCCCCTTGCAAAAATAAAACTCATACAGTAGCGAAGGCTGTAACCACCAGTGAAACATGACCCTTATTCATTAGCATGGATGCATGTTGGAGCCTAGGCTGCAGAACCCTGTTTACTGGCAGGATCTTTTAAGATCAGATCACCATAAATCATAAACCAACACGCAGATTCCTATCCAGATGAAGTGAGGCCAATGCATCCTGGTTCCTATGCAAACCTACTTTCCTACAGAATGAGCACCCCACCAACTGAGAAATGATCCCATACTGAAACGGAGACTAGACTTTCGAAAATACAAATGGCAGCTTAAAATGCACATTTGAGATCCCATAATTAATGCTATTATACTATAATAATCAGTGCAAGGAATGCTTTTCATATTAAAATTCAAGCACCTATTGTGATCAAATATTGTAATTATTCTCTTTTTAATTGGTAACAAGATCATAATAATATAACAAGCTGGTACGGTTCAAGATAAATACTTGTGCCCCTCACAAACATACCAGACAATGTGGAAGAGGACACACAGATTTGGCTTCTGTTCCCGTCTCAGTAACTTAAAGCAGTGGTGGAAAGCCTAATTAAAAAGGCTTACAAACTGTTACAAAAAGATGGGTGACAACCAGCATGGAAACACGAGGGGATGGAAACCTGTCAAACATTCCGTAAAACTTCACTTCAAGTGTGAAGTTCCAGTGTGATTAAGTGTCATGAAGACTGCATTTTAAATAACAGAAAATGTAACTTCTTCTTGCCAATAAGTACTGAAAATATCATTCACAAAAAGCATTTGTCAAACGTATTGTTTTTCCTTGGAAATGTATTCCCCCAAATAATGGCTTTATTCAGATGTACTTTACAAACAGTACTGACTGTCAACCCATTAATCAGCTGTCTAGAGTGCCATCTTCTGACAGGACAACCCCCAACCCCCCACCCCCCCCCCCCCCCCCACCCACCCCTAATGAATCCACAAGGAGTTAAGTGCCTTATTTTACTTTTTATATGTCTGGTGTGTCTAGTGGAGGGATTTATGAATCACCACAATGCAAACACAAAAAATTGTCAGGACTGCACGACGTAGGTTTGCCTTTTGGATGCATCCAATTATATCTACCGATCCCTCCACAGCGTCGACAACTCTATAAATATGAGAGCTGCCGTGAAACACTCAATTAGCTACTTGAATGCTCCCTGTATCAACAACGATGTACTATTTTCATATACAGTACTGTGGAAATATGTTGAGAGAAACTCAGTATCTAACATGAATCAGACTTTTTTTTTTTGCTACTTACTATCAATCAATACCAGATTTTCCAGTGGTGCAGTGAAACAATGTTTTTGCGCAGCAGTTGAGACCTGCTTTTCCAGAGCTGTGAATAAACACTGCCAAGCTGCCAAGCTAGAACAAGAAAACATATGTGCTTAAAGAATTTTTGTGGTCTTAGCAGGTAAAACCCGTTTACATTTCCTGTACTACGTTCACATCAACATCTATTAATCCAATCTTAAGTAAGAATAAGCAAAATAAAACAAAAGCCAAATAAAAGCATAGAAAGCAACTGTAAATGAAACTATACCTGCTCTTGATTTACAAACCATTAGCTCTGAAAGGTTGATTGGGGTAAATATTCATAACTGGGAACCCTATTCCCATTACATCCTATGCAATTAGCCCAAGTTCATCTTAAAATTTACCTGAACATAAGCATTAAGAATATAAAAATTAGAATGTAATATTTTGCTTTGTGCAAGGGGTCAATCCAATAAAAGTAGCTAACTAGGATGAAAAAGTATATGATTCTAATTTTCAGTGTAAAATGTGAAAATTCAAATCCCAGATATTTGTAATTCGAGGCATAAGTGTAATTAATGACAATGTCCAATTACATGCTGAGGTACTTTTGACATTATGCATGAACAACAAACCCTAATTACCTGAACCAAAAATTAAAAATAAAAAAAGAGTAAGTGTATGAGAGTATAGGAAGATATTTAATACTATTGTTCGAATAAGCCGCTTTTGATTTTGAAAAGTGACTGTCCAGTGTGTTACCAGTAAGGATGGGAATTAACCTCCTGATCTGGAGAGTTCATCTTGCTTAAAATGTTGATTTTAACACGATTTTAGGTGTATGTTTAAAGACGGCGTCTTCTTACATTAAAAAAGCCTTTGAGTTCTTCTCAAAAAAATAAAACTTCATATTAACACATCAACATAAAACTGTTCAGTACAAACTCCACTGCCTACAGCGGCCGCAGCTTTTAAGCAATTAAGGGATCAGAACTAAATATGCAAAATTACCAGTATTGTGTCATAAAAGATTTTAGGTACCGTGAATTATGTAATCTGAACACAAGAAAAAAATATATATATTTCTAATTAGAGTAAATCATATTTAAAAACACTTCTGATCAGATCACTTTAAAGAATTACTTTTAAAGGATTACATTTTTTATTAGGCGCGTATGAATGTGAATAAATGTGTTAGTTTCCCTGCAGCGGACTGCTGCATTTTGATATACACCAATCTCTCATCCATCCTAAAGCACAATTCAGTGTCTTCGGATATTTGCGAGAGCTGCAACTGAAGATGGAGACATCTGCATTTGGCCAATGGATGTGCGGAAAGACCAAGAGTTCAAGCGGGTTATCTAACCATCTGAGTTCTGTCAGCTATACCTAGCTGACTGAAAATAGCTAGCTAGCTATTTGGTTAAATGTAGCCCATATTGCTAGCGAGATTTTGTCATTTACTGGCATGTAGGGTTGGGTCATATGGCAAAGTATTTTATCAAAATAATTTCTGTCATACAGGGTTACCAACTTTGGTTAGCTGACTAGCATGAGATTTTCAATTCGAGGCAACTCTGCACACACATGTACACGCTTTTACATATATTGTAACCTTGTAAATAGTCTGTAGGGTTTGCAAACTACCCCAACGCTTTTCATGTAGCTAATTTGAAGTTTATAATGGACTATAGATTTGCCGTAAGATTTCCTGTGTAAGCAAGAGACTCTGAAAGTGTGATGCATGAGAGTTGGCAACCCTGCTCATCAGTCGATGTCAATAATTATTACAAAATAGTTATTTTCTAGTAAATTATTATTATCTCCAGTGCTCAGTTTTTCCTATAAAATACCTTAGGATTCATCTCAAAACAGATTCCAAACATGAAACGGTTTGTTGCTGGGTTCTTTCTCTGTCTACTGCACTGCTTGTTTCAAAGAATGGGACCGACAATCTATCCTGTATTAAAAAATAATTTGTCCTGAATTTCGTGATCTCACCCCAACCCTGTTCATGGCCCGGGGGGAGGGTTAGGGTTAGGGTTAAAGTAAGGGTTAGGGCATCCTGTATTTCTTCAGAGTGAATACTGGAAACCAAAATTGCCAGTGACTGTAACTGATTGCATGTTCCACTGGATAACAAGTTTTCGGCAGACGTTACAATACAAGTTTCGTGTCAGACTGCATCGCCAAAGTACTGCCACACCACCGACGTCTTTTTGCCTTGTTTATCCACTATATCTCCTTTTAAAAAGATTTTGTGGCTACTGAACTGTCACCATCTTAACCCACACTTGAAGTTTCCTCTGAGGATGAGCTCATCTCCCCAATGACTCGTGTTTCACTGAAACCGTAACACTCACTAACTCAGTCAATTTAGCTAGAATATCTAACATATCGTATGACTGGTAGGAATTGCTTTTCTTTCTGGGAAGTGATTTTGTGCTATCAGGCAATGATCCTAAATGACAGTTTACTGAAGTTTTATCTCATTTTCCTATTGTTTCAATTTTAAAAGACGATAAGTTTATAAATCATTTATAGTGCTCAGCCATATTAGGAAACGAATAACACCAATTAGATCAGCTCATTGTATAGAAGAAATCTAACTGTAATCA
This sequence comes from Brienomyrus brachyistius, assembly GCF_023856365.1. NCBI lineage: Eukaryota > Metazoa > Chordata > Actinopteri > Osteoglossiformes > Mormyridae > Brienomyrus > Brienomyrus brachyistius. The sequence continues at coordinate 7,851,665 of NC_064550.1, read as the reverse complement.
AATTAGATTACACGATTTTGATTAGCCTCCATGTGTCTTTGGACTGTGGGGGGAAACCGGGGCACCCGGAGGAAACCCCATGACAACATGGGAAGAACACGCAAACTACACATACGTAACCCAGTCGGAGACTAGAATGCTGGTCTCAGAGGTGTGAGGCAACTGGGCTAACCACTGCACCACCATGCCACCCCTTACTTAATTTTATATAATTTGGAATCTATACCAGATTACTTTTCTGAAATAATCTACCCAACACTGAAAATTACCACCTTTACAGCATGCTAATGAGAACAAGCTGGGTATAAAAATGAATCTAAACTGACGATTGAGATTGTTAACTGAAAAATGTCTTACTATGTGTTTAGTTTTAAAAAATAAAATGGAATTCTCTACAGAATATCAATGGTGATAGACTGAAATCCACTTAGCTTTGTCAAAAAGGACCCAAAGCAAAACAAGAGCACCATCTAGTGGGGTCCAAAAAATACAGCATATGGTTCATGAAGCTTCATTGGGCCATCACTAGTTATCAATGTTGACCTGCCACTTTTTTCTCCTCGCCACAACCACAGATAGGTTACCTATAATTTCTCATACAAATCTTGCACCACTCTATTCAGTTTTAAAGAACATTTCATTGTCTAGATGATGCACCAAAAATTCACTGTGATTAAAGCTTCTCAAACCCTGGCTGTCAATGTCGAGTATGTAATTATAGCTTGATCCAGCTTCAGTTATTAGCTAACACTGATGTACGTGGACAGCACGCAAAAAAAAAGAAAACCTCTTTGGGATGTATTCATTGAGATAGGTGGCATCATAGAACTCAGTCACTTTTTGGTCCACTGTGATTGTTACATTATCGTGTCACATACAATACACTAAATTCTCAATAATATGCACAGTGTCGAGTTTATGCATACGATGAAATTCTGAATCAAGATGATTCACCAAATCCTTCAAAAATGAAGCCATATAACACAAGGATAAACACTTTACAGGACTGTTGGCACCACGAAAAAATGGATAATGGATCAGGTTGGCCTCGCAGAGAAGAGACAACAATCATTATTTCGATATGGCTCATCGAGGATTTAAATTAGGACTGCTCATGTAACATCTGCTAATGTATTTAAACTAATCCAACTGATTTCTAAATAAGAAAACTACAGCACATAAGAAAAATGCATGAAGGGTATACACCCTATTTAAGTCCCACAGCAGGTGATTGAGCAAGATAGGAAACACCCAGATGTGTAAAGAAGTTTACACCCCTAAGCCAGTATCAGTTTTCAGTCATTATCACTGCCATGTGTAGAATTATTGGTACAGCTACAAACGTTGCATTACTTAACGTGAGCAGATAATCCATGTCAGGCAGGACACTTGAAGCGGGGACAGGTTTGTAAACTACCATTTTGATTAAAAGGACCTGGATTTCACGTTAGTTCTTGCTGCGTGCTGATTGGTCAGTCTCCTATAATCATGTATGTGTCACTAAGGGTGCTTTTCTACCGCACCAGGTACTGTACTTTCGGAACTTCGAGAAAGTACCAAAAGTACAGCACTTCAAGATGTTGGTTTTTCACTGGTGTAAAAAGTGATGCCGACACCAAATGACATCACATCTTGAGGCCGGGTATTTTGTACTGAATTAAAATGCAGTATATATATATTATACGGCTACGCAATGTGCAATATTAATACCACATACAATTCTTGCATCTCTAGTCAGCTAAATTAAAATAAGGCTTTTTCTTATTTGCAATTCTGCACGGACATTATAGCGCAGTGGGGTAAGATTTGGCTAAAATGTTTTTACTCTATTACTCTGACATAGTAAAAAAAAAAACTTAGCAAGCTTTGTAATTTTAATTATTATTCCTTTCATAGATTCTGATATGTTTAAAAACCTGGACCCAGTGCTCTTGCTCTAACAATATGTCTATGTTTCTCAGAAAAGAGCTAGATGCCTAAATTTTGCTGTAACTCTTGTCTGTACAATGATAGTGAAGGAATTCTGTTCTATTCTAATTGCTGAATCATCTGAAAAGGTGTTATTTTAAGGGATAGCTTATAATACAATGAAAATCCCTACAAATGACTTTTTGAGACAAATAGCTGTGGTTTAATTGTGCAAATATCTCCCTCATGTCATGTCCAGAAGCTGAGGTTGTAAAACGTATTTCAAGCACAAAATTGCAGACGCTCCCCAGGTTACGATGGTCCGTGTTACAATATTACAACTTTATAATGGATAAATACTTTTTACTTTTAGTACATTATTCAATAAATTACATGAGATATTACACTTTATTATAAAACAGGGTTCGTGTTAATTATTTTGCCCAACTGTAAGCTACTGTAAACATCCTAAGCATGTTCAAGCTAGACTATGCTAGGCTATGATGTGTGCTAGGTTAGGTGTACTGTATTAAAATGCATTCTCGCCTTACGATATTCTCGCCTTACGACAGGTTTATCAGAACTTATCCCCATCGTAACCAGTAGAGAGGCTTTATTACACTTTGGCCACTAGTTCTTCATTGTTTTCTTAACGGTCGAAGAGAAAGCATCTGAAAATAAGTAGTTGTGTTCTGATATCGATATGAGGTTTGTGTGCGATTTGTGGTGACGTGATAAAGAGCAAACACACCCATATACACCGAGTTATGTTGGATCACTATTAGAAGACTACTTGAAGCAGACTTACTTCAGAAAATAACGCTGTCCGGAGGAGGTCTTCGCCATCTCCCACCCTGGCGGGAGAGGTACATCATCTGGGATTTCATAGGAGGATTGGCGATGGTGCTGTGAGGTGGAGGCAGGTGGTGCAGTGCCAGCCAAGGCTGCAGGAGACAGGGAGCCAAGCTGGAGCGATGCTGGGGAAGAGTGTGCCCGTACGTGCTGTGGCGTGAGAGCGCCAGAGGTGCCGGCGTCTGTGCTCACCTGGAAAGGAAGACCGTTCGCGTCCGTTAAGCTAAATGTTCTACTTCGTAGAACTTCGTAGAATAGAATTGATATTATGCATATTATATATTTATGGCTATTAATAAGACATTTATGCTACTTTCATATAGTATAAAAGGGAGCATTTACTGTTCATTTACACTCAAGTAACATCTAATTAACGACGCTAGAAATATCGTAATACTGTTTTAGCCTGTATCTCCTTCACCTCGGCATGATTGCGGAACCCCGGATGAGAATAAAAAATACCTTGCATGTCTTGTTCCCATTTGAGAGAGACTCTTGAGTACTTAAAATTATATGTAAAATTGGGCAGAGCGTGCTAAGGTGACATTTTGCCAGAGGATCTAGAATTTCTAGGTATGCCTGATACACCTAGATTTTGGGAAATATAGATATCGGGAAATGCTTCAGTTCATCCCGAAGACAAAAATCTTTAAAAACAAGTCTACTAACACTGGCAATAGAATAAGTTGTCTTACAGTATTAACCCATCCATATTCACTGCGATCACCCGGACACGGGGCTGCCAACTGAGGTTAGCTGGAGTGAGATTTTCAATTCGAGAGATTTACATTTATGGTACAGTTTTAATGTCTCCTAAATAGTCCGTAGGATTTGCTAACTATCCAGACGCTTTTAATGTAGGAAATTTTACGTTTGCAATGGAACAGTATAGATTTGCCTTAAGACTTCTTGCGTAAGCGCGAGAGTCTGAAAGCGTCAGTATCACGCCAGATGCGTGAGAGTTGGCGACCCTGCAGACAATAGTATTTCATAAGGCAGACACCCCAGACTAAACCGTTTACAGGGTACAATTAATCAGATAAAAAAGTTGGTTCGGAAACTATTTGCGAATATGTTTTGTCATATGTAAACACACATTCTTAAAGACAATTTCCCCGGTCCCTCAATAATCGAAGCATTCCCAAATTGAAGGTTACCTATATTTCTTAGGTCTAAGTACAGTTTTCCATATAATGTAACGCAATTGTCAGCTCATCTAAGTATTTAGTCCATTGGCAATATTTGAATCTCGATCTTCTACTATGTAATTGGATTCATGGAGAATACTTTTAATATCAGAATTTCTTTCTTTAAAGTAAGATGAATAGTTTTGTAGCAAAGTTCATGTTCAAATGCTTCTATATTACACAACACACGATATAATACGAAACAACGCTCCCATAGAGATTGCTCAGTTTGATATTTTGTATTTCTTCTGCTCATTATCACAGTATTGGCTTCAATCTCATGAATAAACGCACGCAAAATCACAAATGTTACCGATAAATTGTGAAAAGTAAATGAAGGGGGAGGGAATGGTCTCTCAAGTGCAGAGGCGGTGGTGGGAGATGTTGAAGCTTACTTGTCTGGAGTGAGACTTTGGATCTGGCTGTTTGAAGAAGGACTCTGGAAGCTTTCTCATCCTCATGGGTAACGTAGGGGGGACACTCGCATTTTTCGGGTTCATTACAGCATTGAAAAGCGCTTCCAAATCGGTCTCGGAATCGCCCCGGACGTGGACGATTTGATGACCGGCAGGAGGGTTATGTTGGCTCGGATCCATCGTCTCCGAAAGAATTATTCCGTGCGAAAAAGATTAAAAGACAATCCAGATATTTCGGAAGCTGACGCACTGAATGTAAAACACAAAACTCAAGTAGAACATACAAAAATTCTCCCAAAATCCTTGATTTTTCTTTTTTCTTGATTGTTTCGGTGGTTATATAATATAAACAAACTTATACTTTTTTTTACTGCCTAAAAGGAACGTCACAAAGAAGCAATTTACATCTGCAATAACGGTCGTGTTTATTTCGTGCAATAGGCTATAAAAATACAACTACAAGCGAATAAAACTAGCTTTAAAGCATGTTTATTAACTATAAATAAACTTACATTTTAAAATCTATTTTCCCAGTCTCAGACACGCTCAAATTTCCTTCCACGAGATCGGCCTACTTTTCCATGCATAGCAAATCAGCGCTTTTCCATCATGCTAAGTTTTGTTACACTTTGTTCTAAACTTTCGCTGGGACATCAAACTTTTATGACTCATGTGATCCTTGACTCAGAGCAGGCGGAGCTTTGTGTCGTTATTCGGAGAGGGAAGGGGAGCTTAAAGCGGCAAGATTCCCATTTGTGTTAGAACCTGAAACTTTCGCAAGATTGCTGTTTTTAGGGAGAAGAATCTGGTTCCATCTCCTATCCTGGCATGCTGGTAGACATGTAAATAATCCAGAATTTCCTGAAGACCCACAGAAACCTCTGAACACCCAGGATATCAGAATAGGACGCAGATATATGTAATTCCGACTTGTTGCGTCTTGTAAGTGCTAAAACACGTATGCAGTTCTGTCGCATGTGAAAACATTTGTCCACAACAAGCAAAAAAACAATGTGGATAATTAGTGCCCGCTCCTGACAAGGGCAAGACCGGCACCCGGCCAGGATGGCATCTTCTAAGCACGCACCAAAGGCCCCCTTCTCCCGAGGTACACAAGTTTTACCAACAGTTTGGAGGCAGCCGGCAGTGACGCTTGGACGGGCGCCACACGGATTGCGGCCATCACTCCTCATAATCAGAGAATATTTCTCATTAAATAGTTAATTTTGGTGCAATACGGGTCTGGACAATAAACATTCTGGAAATCTAGAATTTACCTACAATGGACAAAATAAACACTCGAAAACCAGACCTAGATCACGTGCTCTATTATTATTAGCCTACACATATTTAATACTATGTAAGTGTGACATAAAAAAAAAACAATTAAAATTGAAATTAAGATAAGAAAAAAAATTACTTCTACCATTGCAGCTGTAGTTTTATGCTGCCTGTTACTGTAGGCCAGTGGCATTTACATATACATATTTCATATAATTTGGCATTCCATTAATTTCAGGTATTAAAAAGCCCAACTCCAAATGAATGGTACAGAACGTGCACGTGCCGCTTCAGAGGGTCGACAATTAAATAGGCAAAATTCTGCTCTTCTCCACTTCTTGAAGGGTAGCACAAGCCAAAATGATCCTGAAAGGCATAGTTCATATTACTCTTGCATGCATATTTGACTGGAAGAATGGCACAATTTTAGTGCACTGTACAACAAAAGCGATAGAGTAATACAAGATCGCTGTCGTGATTCATTTTACACTTCAAATAGGTTGTGTAACAGTACTTAAAGTCTATTTCTTTCTGCACATCAATTAGAAAGACAAAATAATATGTAGAATGATAAAAGTCACTTACACAGGCAGTTACTTTCAACACAGTTGAAACGACGGTGATTTCTTTAGTATCCGGATCTTTCCGAACACTGGGGAAGAAGGTAAACTTCATGCACTCCAATGTCAATATGATTTTTGCAAGACACTTTACACTAAACAGCGATTCCGTACGGAGGAAGGTGCTGCTGCCCTTTTAGCAATCTGATGGAAAACAGGAAACCTTCAGTTTACTAAAGGTTAGTTAGTAAAGTGGCATGGTGGTGCAATGGTTAGCACTGTTGCCTCACACCTCTGGGACCCGGGTTCTGTTGTGGACTGTGGGGGAAAACGGGAGTACCCGGAGAAAACCCCACGACGACATGGGGAGAACATGCAAACTCCACACACATGTAACCCAGGCGGAGACTTGAACCCGGGTCCCAGAGGTGTGAGGCAGCAGTGCTAACCACATTACTAACCCTTGATCACATTATATTAATTATAAATGTACTGTTATCATATTTACATTGATATACAGAAATTGGTGTTACAATAATATCACTTCTGTACCCAAGGGCATACCTAAAAATACTGCCCCCCCCAAATAAAATGTCACCTTGGGACCCTCGGCCCAATTTTACATATAATTTTAAGTATTCAAGAGTGCTGTGCCCTTCTGACACCCCTGGCTATACCTCAGGAGTAAATGAAAATCAGGTCAGATGTCAGACTGAGCTGTGATTAGCCAGCAGATGGCGATATACTTTATCTTTAATTACAAAAGCTAAAAAAAATGTCTGTTGTACTTGAACCAAGCCATCTGATCATAATCATCCACCCATTTTCTGTAACCACTTGCCCTATTTAGGGTCATGGGGGGTCTGGAGCCAGAGGCTATTGGGCACTCACACACATGGCGACGGGCACTCACAAATGCACACCTATGGGCAGTTTGGTAATGCCGATTAACCCCCCCTCCCCCCGCCCCCGGGCACCCCTCCAAAGCTATCTTCAATTTAAAAATAAATAAATACATTTAAGTCAGGTAAATTTAACACTATACTACTGCATACTGTAATTTGTACTCACCTAATTAGATCTTTGTATATTAACCTCGTTGTCTCAATGTAAGGACTGATGACATCCTCATGCTGGCAAAGCTCACCACCTAAGCAGATGTGCTTGAAGAGTCTGAACAGAAATTCCACACGATTTTCCAGGCTGATTATTCCATAATTTTCAGAATCCTCTATAAGAAGCATCTTTCAAAAATAGAAAGGACCAAAGTAGAAATTTAAAAATGAAAGGTGTTTAAGAAAAGAAAAAAACACGCAAGTAGACAATTGTTACTTAATATATTTCTTATTTAAAGTGACGAGAACTTACTTTTTTCAACTCATCAAAGTTGGTGTAGTGTTCATGGAAACATTTTACAATATGACCATTAGGGTGTAATATTCCACTATTGTATAAGGGGTCAAAAATGTCCATTGAAACCTTTGTGCATGGAATGATTTCCACATTTAAACTGGCAATGTCTTTTTCTGCAAAAAGGCAAGTATGAAATAATGTTACAGCACATGGCTATAATACCTAATTTAGACAGTGTGCAGTGTTTAGTGTTTTTCTTTCTGAATATTATATAAAGCGGCAAATCACCATACTGTACTTACTGTATAAAATATATTGTCAGAATTCATGTCATTTGTTTTAGGTTGCCTGGAGCCAATTAACAGGAAGCTTGAAACAGGAGGTTGAATTTAACAAATGTTTAGAGCATCAGAATATAAAATGTGTTACTTACCGAAAGGTTCCCACAATCCCAAAGGACCAATCACCTTCAAGTTGGAGATAACATTGGGATCTCTGAAGAAATCCTATACAAATGTGCATTAAAGATGTAGCCATTGTTGTCTGTAGCTGGATGACAAATAAAACCTGTAACCTGTAACTGTTAATGTACTTACTGATACAAAATCATGTCTCCTGTAAGGATGAAACAACTGGTCAAACTTAAACGTTTGCGCAGAGATTCTCCCCAGCATAGACCTGTAAGAAGAATTACAGCATTAATTAAAAACAATTAAAATAAAGTTTTTGTATTACCTATTACATGAAGGAACTTTACAAAACGAAAAACCATTTCATGAAGAACTCCGTGGTATGTCTGTCCTGAGTGAAAGCAAAGACTTTGGAAGGAAGCAGACTGAAGGTAAACTGCTGTTTCAGCGCTTGCTCTCTCACGGCCATGTTTGAAGGTAGATGTGTAACCATGGTGACAAAGGGACACGGACACACGCGCGCACATAAAAGCACAGCATTGCAGACTTCCGCACTAAAACCACGTCAGTGACAGGTGGACTGTACGAAGCGAGTCCTTTGGGCTTTACGTTCGAGTTTCGGTATAATGAATTGCAACTTTTTTATACGTGGTATATGAAGGATTGCCTACTCTCACGCATCTGGCCTGACACGCTTTCAGACTTTCACGCTCACGCAAGAAATCTTACGCCAAATCTATATTATTCCATTATAAATCTAAGGTTAGGTACATCAAAAGCGTCGGGGTAGTCTGCAAACCCTACAGACTATTTACAAGGTAATAAAATGTTACGTACAAGTAAATGCACGTGCAGACTCTTCTCGAATTGAAAATGTCCAAAGCTGGCCAAAGCTGGCAACCTTATATATTGCCATGGTCATTCACGCTGCACGCCTGACCTGCTCCGAGCAGGATTAAATTCAGACTATCGCATTAAAATAGGCGTAAGTCCCGCCCTTTCACCGAACACGCAGCCTGTATGACATTTGCCCTTCGAGTAAATATTAGGGATGGGAGATAACAAGTAGTACAAGTAGTACAGTACCAAGATTAGTACCAAGTAAAAATCAAGATTTTGTTTCAACCAACCAGATGAGTATAAACTGTCACAATCCCAGAGTACTAAAATCAGAGTATTTATTTATAAGTACAAGTTGTCCATAAATCATGTGTTCGTAATCTGGAGCAGAAACCCTATCTTCTGTAGGCGCTCACGTCCGCACAGCACTCGCTCACTCGACAGGTTGGGTTTTGAGACTTTGTGGGCGGGAAAAGTATCTGATTTCTCCACTTCGTTGGTCACGTTGAATCCTGTGATTGGCTGTCCTGGAGGAAGTAGAAGATGATGACCAATGAGCAGTCGACGAGAGCCAGTTTCTTTTATCTTTTATCATAATGTTGGAGCAACGAAGTTAACATCTTTCAGAGATGGTGATCCGAATCACATACTTAAATGCCACATATTATCCACCTTGTGGTGATGCTCTGTCGCACAATACTTTGTCAGACATTTTTGAACTGTTGAGTCAGGTAGGAATCAAGCGGTATAACTTGTAGACATCATATGCTGTCATTCTGAAGTGAATGAAATGTTTTACGCCTTGAATTCCTGCCTGGAAATCATTATATGATGACAACAAAATATGTATGTGAGCTATATTCCCCGGTGGGTTTGAAGGTGAAAACAGCTTTTCACCAGGAATTAATCAAATGATGTAATTTTTAGACATCAAATACTGTCATCCTGAAATGAAGTTCCACTGGTTCAATGCCTTTAACTCCTGCCTGGGAATCATCACATGATAACAAGCAATGTGTATGTGAGCTAAATTCTCATCTGGATTCGAGGGTGAAAATCCCTTTAGTTCCTGTCTGAAATTTGTCAAGAAATGTCGCCAAATGTGAATAAGAATAATGATGAATAATAATAATATGAATAATGACATTGGACCAGTCTGTTTACAAGGGAAATTACTTTCTAACGTCATACTGAAGTGAATTTTTAGTGGCCCAAGCCCTTTAAATTCTTGGGGTCCTGCCTGGAAATCATCACATAAAGTCATATTTTTGTTTAGATGTAATGTTCTGTCATGGAAATGATTAGGCCCTTGGACTTTTGCTTGGATATGATCATATAATGAAAACAATGCAACTATAAAGACAAAACTGTTTCCGTGGATTCCATGGATTTAGGGCTACGCATCAAAAGAATTCTCACCAATGTGATATGTAATACAGAAATGAAGATAAAATGTACATAATAAAACATTTATGTACAATGGTCTTAGGTGTCTAAGGTTCAAGAATAATTTTGTTCATCTACAGAACACTAACGTATAAAGACGGACAGAGATCATTCAGAATAGGGAGTGGTATTTTTTTAAATAAAGTACCACATACTGAAACTGCGAAGATATGTGATGACAAGTCACACGAATCGGGCTCGGTTAACGTGAATCGAAAGCCAAATTTGAGTTCTGGAAGTAATCCGGAAGATTCGCGTCATTGCATTCGGCTGCGCAGTATTTAAGGTGGACACAAAAATCCAAATAAGGAGCTTTAGCCTCGTGATACCTCTGGGGTAATTTTTGAAAAAAAGAAAAAAAAACTCAAGTTCCTTTTTTTAAAATCTTTATTTGTGAAAATTCTTCACGTTAACCTTTAAATTGCTGCTTTAGTAGGCGGATAATTTTCCATCATGTCAATCTGCAGTACTCACCCTGCATTTTTAGAATATTCAAAACGTACGTCAGTTGTTTCTCTTCAAAGGCGGAACGTTATAGGGAAGTACCTGCCCTACTGCTGGAAAGTCCCCGATTAGCAGTCACAACGAAACCGCAGATTGTATGTCTGTCTTTTTCCTTTTTGGGGGTAGGGGACGTTTTTCCTCGTTAACTGATCTAGGTTGTACTTCTTGGAGCAGAGAGTTTCACCTGCTACCAGGTATGTAAGCCCATCCGTATCGCGTTGTAACTATAACCGTACTGTCCGCGTATTATTTAATTTATACTGCGGAATTTTGAGGGCGATCAATCTGAAAGGGCAACGTAAGGAGTGTGACTAAAGCTTCCGCAGGCTGATTGGCGGTAACAAAGCGCGCTTCTTACGCAGTCTGCCTTTTTAAGGGTGACTGACACCACGAGCCCCATTTCTGCTTCGAAGGCCACTTCCGGTCGGAGCCATTTTCTCTTGAAATTTTCTGGAGGAGATTCTGAGGACGAGTCCGACTGGAGGACCGGGGTAAGCTGACATCTCATAGCGACACCGATTTGTAGCACACGCATATTAAGTAATTTTGCTGGATTGTATTGCGTGGCCGTTTCTAGGCACTGTTGCCCTCGGGGTGTGTAAAACCAACCGCTTGTGTGATGGCGGAGCCATTGTCTGCTCGTCCTGTCTGACTCCGCAACGACGTGACTGACTCCATTACGTTTAAACATTATCTGAATTACTGCCCTGCACTGTGTTAAATAGCCGAAAGCATGTCTTTATGAAGACAAAACTAAAAACTTACGGTCTTGGCTGCTTTAGTTTTCGGCTTTTGTGTAGCTGTCTGGCGGGTTTGAGGCAATTCAAAGTGGTATATCTTGGCTGTCAGACACCGTCTGCATCAGGACTTATACACTGTCAATTTAGGGTATTTTCTTTTTACATATTTACTTAATGACTGACTGATAAATTTTTGTCCAACATATTGTTTCCTTAGCTGTACAATGATTAAGAATTGCCACATCATATCAATTAAAGAGAACCATAGATACAAGTATCACTTTATGTATGAGAGATTTCCAGTGAAGACACGCCCATTTACAAGGACTGTATTTCCTTTGGGCGTTGTCAATATCCTGTTCTGGATTTCTGAAACAGGTATTGTACAGTTTTAGTTCTTTTAGACCACTGTTTCCTAACCTGATCCTTGGTGGGCCTGCAGACAGTCCATGTTTTTTCTCCCTCCCTGTCTGTGGGTCTCAGAGGACTGGATTGGGAAACAAATATTTCAGTCATTAACCACTTTCTTTTTTTCCCAATAGGTCAAGAGAGAGATTAACAGCTACCACTATCTGAAATTCATATATATATATTTTTTTAAATTGGTTTATTAATTCTGTCATGGATTTCTAAAAACCTCAATGGGATGTCCATTTCAGGGAGAGAGGCTTGAATCAAATTCTGGAACTTCCATTTTCTTAAACATACCCTAAATTATTTTTACTTCAGCATAATTTCATACGCAGAAAAGTACCCATGTGGAGAAAACTGAAAAACACCTGTCTTTGTGTAATGGTACTTGCCAAGAGCAATGGAGCGACTCGTATTGATGACGATGCAGGGTGATTTTTAAATCTTCCGTTAGTATTTTTTTTTCTAGTTACTTTGGAAGTTTTTAAAATGTTGTGTTACTTCCCATCTTGTTAGCACAGACCCTAGAAAAGAGTGGGAGGAGAAATTGAGTTGAGGAAGGTGTTCCTATCATTTTCTTGAATGACATGGTCGTGGCTAAGTGTTCTCTTTGCTGGTTTCAGAGCATTAAAGAGAAATTTAATTTGTTACGAAACTGCAGCTAATTTATACATTTCTAGTTTATATTCGTCTTAGACATACAAGTACATTTGGAATATTAATTCGAGCCTCTCTCCTTGAAATGGACGTCCCTTTTTCTTCTTCCACGATGGAAATTTTGCAAAACAGCAGTTTTTTAAGGACATTGTGCAGCAACAGTGGACCGGCAGATTTGCTGTATGACAACACCTCTGAACTATTCCGAATCTCCACGTTTGCGAAATTCCCAGCCACTGTGGCTGTGACGGAGAGGAGTCTTGCGCGTGCTGGGTTTTATTACACGGGTGTCGGGGACCGCGTTCAGTGCTTTCGCTGTAATGTGACGGTGGAGAACTGGCAAGCAGGAGAGTGCCCAACGGAGAGACACAGGCAGATTTCCCCAACCTGTACATTCATCCAGAGCCTGCCATCTACTTCCAGCCTCTTGTCATCTTCCCACTCTGCATTTTCCCCCCTGCGACACTTAACAGCTTTGCAGGTGTCTGCCTCTGTGACCACCCCCGCAGCCACATACCCAGGCCAGACGGACGAACAGGTCGGATTCCTAGGCTTCCCAACAAGTCCTTTAAGCTCCCGTGGCTTGGAAGACGCGTCACATCAACGTCCAGCTGCCTGTCACAATGCAGGAATGTGCCGCGAACAGGAACGTCTGGACTCTTTCCAGAACTGGTCTTATACGGCCGTTACCCCAGCTGATCTGGCTAAAGCTGGCTTTTACTACATGGGTCAGGCTGATTGCGTGGCTTGCTTTTGTTGCGGAGGGCAGCTCAGCAACTGGGAGCCGGGCGACCGGGCAGTGCTGGAGCATCAGAGGCACTACCCCAACTGCAGATTCGTAAGGGGAGAAAGAACAGAAAATGTGCCAATCACTGTCGGTGGACTGGTCAACGTTTCTAATCCAGTGATGCAGCAGTGTGAGGAAAGATTATTAACATTCGTTAATTGGCCTTCTAGAATACCAGTGCGACCTGACCAGTTAGCCAAGGCTGGTTTTTATTACGTAGGTAAGGGCTCGTCTTTTTGCCTCACTCATTAAGGTAGAGCGTAACTTCATAAAATTACTTTTTAAGGAAGGGGGAAATGTAGCTGTGAAGACAGTTTGAATGGTTTTTTTTCTGTTTTACAGGTCGTAATGACGATGTGAAGTGTTTTTGCTGTGATGGCGGACTTAGATGCTGGGAATCGGGTGACGATCCCTGGGTGGAACATGCCAAGTGGTTTCCAAGGTTTGTCATTTTAAAACGTGTATTTTCCAGAAGTGCTGTGAATTATATGGAATCCAGTTTTGTTTTATTCTACACAATGCCTTCACACCTCTCCCCTCTGGGATGTTTTTACAGGTGCGAGTATCTTCTGCAGGAGAAGGGCCAAGAATTTGTTCATCAAATTCAAGCTCGATTTCCACGGTTGTTTGAGCAGGTTAATATATGTAGTTATTTTTAAAACATTGATATACAAGATATCACGAACACTATGAACAACAGTTTCTGTTCTTTTCAGCTCTTGACCAATGGTGATAGTTCACGAGAGTTTGTTGATCCCCCAGGTATGTAAAATATTCATTGTTTTATTTCTACACTATATAATAGATATTCATTTTAAGTTTATTGTACAGTTGACAAAATATGGTTCTTTATCAAGTCATACATTGTCTGCATTTTTTTGTCAGTCAAAAGGAATTTCTCTTGACTCACACAGAAAGCAAAACTGACCTTTTACTCATTCAAGGGGTGCTTTTCAATTTCAGGAATGTAATTTTAATGTAAACCTCTGTAGTGCTATTACAGTAAATTGTGTTGATGTAAAGAAACCTTCACTTTTTACCATACCTAAGAATGAACAGAAGTGTAATGTGAATATGTATGTCTTATATTCCTTACAAAGGAATCGCAGTTGCACAGATTGACCGAAACTTGCTGTTTACGCATCATGTGAATTTGGAAACGATCATATTAGCTTTTTTTTATTAATAATTAACGAAGAGAAGGTGACAGGCCATCCAACTTTCTCCTTATTCTTGGCAGTTGTGAATTTTGGATGATACATCACACTCCACCATGAATTTAATTGCAGTAATACATCGTAACACTTTGTTACAGGTTTAGCTTATATTTTCATGCTTAACTTGCCAGTATTATTTTATGAACGCTAATACTGCTTGTGTGCAGTAAATGTCGCCGGAGGAGCTGTTCACTTTGAGTAGCAAATTTATAATGTGCTCTGTGTCTTCAGTGGTTCATCTTGGCCCAGGAGAAGAACGGTCAGAAGATGCAGTGATGATGAACACGCCTGTGGTGATGTCCGCCTTGGAGATGGGGTTTGAGCGAAGTCTGGTTAAACAAACTGTACAGAGTAAGATTCTTACTAGCGGGGAGAACTACAAGACGGTTCAAGAGCTGGTGTCAGACCTACTGAGTGCTGAAGATGAAAAGAGAGAGGAGGAGAAGGAGAGGTTTGCAGAGGAAATGGCCTCAGGTACGAAGATCGCTTGTAGAAAAAGACGTACTGAGCCATTTTTGGTGCTGATAAAGGGAGGAACTTAAAGTCCTCGCAAAAAGTTGTGATGCGTAGTCAATCGGTAAAAATATTGCCGATTAGTGTTGTAACAAAAATCAGTGCTGACAAAAATGCTTGTGTCATTAGAAACGACCAAAAGTTTTAAGCAAAGCCTTCATTTGAAGTTCATTTGAATTGAAACCCAAATTATAGTTGTAAAAGCTGTTCTGAGTTCAAAAGCTCATTGACAAGAATCATTTGGTATTTTGTAATTTGTAACACCTTTGCAATAACATAAAATGCCAAACGTGTGCTTAGTATCCTTTTGGGAGCAGGTGACTACAATTGCACTTAATAGCAAAACGACACCGTGAAACTTTGTGTGAGCACTGTATGAGCTGTGGAATTTCCTGGTATGTTCCTAAAATTCTGTAGTCAAAGTAGGATTGAGCTGATTTTAAAAATGCTATTTAAAAGATATTATGTATTTTACATTGTTTCCAGATGGCTTCACTTTTTTGAAAAAACACCACATCGCCCTTACTCAGCGTTTGAAGAGCGTTCAAAGCTTGATGGACCACCTTCTGGAGCAGTCTGTCATCCTCCAGAGGGAATACGACACCATTGCCAGTTGCACGTCAGTCAAACAACAGACCAGTCAGTTAATTGACTTGGTGCTGTCCAAAGGCAATGCGGCAGCTGAAGTGTTCCGAAACTGGATCAAAAAGAACGACGTATACCTCTTAAGAGAACTAATGGGTATTTAATTTTTTCAGCTTTCACAAAAAAACAGTTATTAAATCTTGACCACATCACTGTGAATACATTTTGATGGAAACTGATAATCAGTCGTCAGGTAGGCACACTATAATGTGGATTTCAAATGAAGATCTGGCAGCAACAGTTGATGTTCCAGAGACTTTCAGACGACTTCTACTCCATCCTGGCTCCAAACAAAAAGAAAAGAAAAGTCTTGCTCTCCTGCATACTATTGTGTAATTGTTCTTCTCACTGCAATTTCAGCCCAGTCAAATGAAGCTGCATCACCGAGTCAAGATCTTTCAGGTACGTACGGACTTCAACATTATCATGCAGGGTTCTGATTAAAATGTCCAGAAATGCATATTAAAGACATGGTGCGATTCCCTGTTCTTTTCTTAACAGATTTGCCTATGGAGGAACAGTTAAGACGACTGCAAGAGGAGCGTACTTGTAAAGTGTGCATGGACAAGGAGGTCAACATTGTCTTCATCCCCTGTGGACATCTGGTGGTGTGCAAAGAATGTGCGCCATCGTTACGCAAGTGCCCCATTTGCAGAGGGCTCGTTAAGGGCACTGTTAGAACCTTCCTTTCCTAATCTCTTAAAGCCTGTTATCAAAATTAGCGCATGCAGAGGTAGAACTGATTTTATAGTAATCTTGTTAAATCTTCCTGTGTGTGCAGTGCTCTTTTTCCTGTTAACCTGCTGATGCTTTTGTCCTCTGCATGTCGGCCTCTTTTTCCACACTAAATATGATTTTCTCAACTCTTATATGCACGTTTTTCTAAATTATATACGCATTTAAACTTTCTAAGCAATTTTTTGTTTCCTGGCAAAATAAACTAATGTGCTGTAATATGGTGACTAAATATGATTGAATGTGCAACAGATAGTCTTCCTAAAAAAGTGAACTATTTAAGTGGTGTGTTGTAATAGTAGGAACGTGTTGATTTGTTTGTCATGTAATTCTGACTGAAGAATTACCAATCTGTAATTGCCAGAAAACAAAAAGTGTAATGCAGACCTGCTTCCTCACGGAAGATTAGTTGTAATTAGTGCAAAGTGTGTTGTTTGGAAAAAACAAACCTGATTAAATCCTCAGGTGCTTTTTGTTTCAGAATATGTTATAAAACTGTTAAATTGTTAACGAATTGTTATACCTGGGCCAACAGCAGATGGAAAATTTGTTGTGAAAGTAAAGGTAGGTATAGAACTACAGCTACCATAAAGAGCTTTGCTTTGTGATTGACCTTCCGGATTTGCTTTTTAATCTGTACCATAAGTCTAAACTATATACTGTGTGTACTTTTACAGTATAAATTTTAGATTTAGGGAATTTTAGATTAAGACAATAACTTGTGTTTCTATTAAATATGTATACAAAAACTAGTGTAAATGACAGATGGAAAAAATGCATACATATAGTATATAATCGGATTACTCATCATACAAGTCTTTTGTTTAGTATGTCATTATACAGTGCTTTAGGAGGAATCCCTTTTTTATTTCTTTGCTGTTGATGTAATGCAGCCACCTTCTGACAGGTCAGGAGCCTTCCCCAGCAGCACAAAGACAAGGTTTGGCCACGCCTTAGATGGCATGTCGGTAGCGTAATGCATACTTAATTAGTTGACTTAATTTTCCATTTATTTGAAATCTGCCTGAAAGGAGTAAGACCACTGGCTTTGCTCCTGACCAGATTTTAATTTAAAGGCAATTTAATTTTAAATTTAGATGCCATGTTAACTTTTACATATGAAGTAACAGTTTTGGTAAAATATGCTTAATTTCCGGACCGGCATACCATTTTTAGCAACACTCGCATTAATGATTGACTGGCTTCAGAAAATATTCTCAGTCATGAATGTGAGCTTGAATACCTAGTGGTAACACCAAGGCAAATATTCTGCAGTGCAATAGCAACACAAAGTCCTGCACCACCTTTTCAGTCATGCTTCCTTCATTTGAGGGGGGGGAACTTATGTATCCAGTGTATTTTCTATTTATCTGTAGAAATAATAGCAATCCTTGAAAAATGACACACGTTCCTTATATACTTCAAGGATATGTAAAATGTATGAGTGTCTGAACTAGTAGGTAGCAGGAAAATTACTAACGTTAGACTGGTGTATTTAACATTCTAAATATATTGCAATAGTTTGATGTATATCCAGGGGGAAGAACCATTAAGAGCTTTAATGACCGGTCCCCTAAAATTTCATAGGTAACCACACCAAAGAGGATATATTTTTTTTTAGTTTTCTAATTTTATGCAAGCTGTAGTTTCCTTAACTATCTACCAAAGAGGACATTCTGCATAATGTATGCTTCTGGCTAATATCCAACGTTGTATTTCACTTAATCAGTTTGATTATACATTGATTGCCTTTTTTGGGTTGCACAGACAACTATATTATGAGAATAGCTGTGAACATTGCTACCCAAACTTATCTTCAGCTACCTTTTGGTTATGACCACCTTGGATGAATATAAAATCACTTGTTTCATTGAAAGGTTCCACCTAAAAATAAGTGTGTAATCGTTCAGTGTACTATTACATTTTTGGCTGGTTTAGCTGTGTATGAATTAAATGTCTGTTTCAATTATATACATTGCATGTATAAAAATAGTAGGCCAAGCCAAGAAGATTCTACTACTAGAAAATTATTTGGATTTTGGGCATGAATTATATAAAAGAATACATTCTGCAATTAAACAATATGGTGCATCCCCATTTCCAGATTATTTTCAACAAAAGTCAAAAATATGAGAAAATGACAAGTGGACCATACTGAACAGTTTTGTAAAGTACATCTCTTTAAAGAACTTTTCTGAGGAAAATGTCTTTGGGAACAATAAGTGAAAAAGACCCTTCGCCCTGTATAATTTACAGTGCCTGCTTAACTCGGGAAAAATAATGAAGGGACAATCTCGACTGGAGACTGTATTTTTTGCTTTTGTGTTTGTTATATATACTAAATTTCAAAAAACATGTTATATATACTACCTTTCAAGCAGTTGGAATCACTCACATTTCACTTTTTTTGTGAAAACTCAAAGAAGGTGCAAAATGAATAGAAAAGTCAAAACCATTGCTAGAAATAATGATTTGCGCCTGGAAAGAGTTTGTGCTTGAGACTTGGCTTTCCTCAAAGACTCCTCCACCTGCAGCAGTCATGACCTTGCAGACCTTAGGCATTCTAGCTGTCAGTTTGTTGAAATATTCTGCAGATATTTCGCCCCTGTACTTCCTGAAGCACTTACCACAAGATACATTTTCTTGATGGGCATTTTTTATCTTACCATGTCTCCTACCACAGCCCAATAGGGTTCAGACCCAGTAACTGCTGGCCACTCCATTACAGGCAGTTTCCAAAATAGGTCTTGCATAATTTGGAGCAGTGCTTTAGGTGATTGTTGTAGGATGAAATTGCAAAACAGAATGATCCCCTTCCCTGTTTAATATTCCATTTACCCTGTACCAAAGCACACCCAGACCATCACATCTCCTCCACCATGCTTGACCAGTGGTGTCAGGCACTCCTCCAGCATCTTCCCATTTCTTCTCCACCTCACAGATGTTCTCTGTGATCCAAAGAGCTCAAATTTAGATTTGTCTATCCATAACACTTCTTTCCAATCGTGCTTCATCCAAAGTCTTTTCCTCAGATGTAGCTTTTTCTTTGAAACTGTCCAGAAGGCCAACATCAAGGAGTCACCTCTTCACTGGTGAAGAGGCAACTAGTCTTTTGTGGCCACTATGTAATAAAGCTGCCAGCTGAGGACCTGCGGATGTATGTTTCTCGAACTAGAGGCTGATGTTTTTTTCCTGCACAGTTGTGCACCAGGTCTCCCACTTCTCCTATCCCGCTGAATGCAGAGATGAATAGCTTTAAACTATCCTTTTCACTGCCTAAGACTTCTGCACAGTCTGCACACAATGCAAAGAATTTCCAGCAATTCCCTGGTTAGCCTGAGGCCTCTCCACCCAATGGGGGCGTACACAGAACAGCTCTTAGGTGGAATTCCTGTGTGAGATTTCCAAGCCATAACCTTCCAGTTACAGCTGTATCCATGAAAATCACAAACAGGACAACAGACAAGACAACCATTGACGATACGTACTAAACAACCTTGTGTCAAGTTCATATAGGGACCAAACACCATGCAGTAGTGCACTTGGGACCAGGCATTCTCACTGTCTCCATTATTAGAAATAGGGTCCACCAATTCAGAGCTACTCCACCTGCCTTCCGTGCAGTGTCTGAGAGACGCGTCCACCACATCACCCCAACAGCATCCAATGGTTTTAGGGCACTGGCTGTCCTCAATCCATAGCTCTTTAAAGATACTTGAGACCTTGAATGTAGTCTATTCACATTCAATGTCCCTGGCCTCACCTGGCACACGCAAGGAGTTAAAGTTATCATAGAGGTACAATTTGAACTCCTCTTGCGAAGAAGCTATAGCTATATAATCCAAACAAACCATAACTGCTCATCTGGGTCTTCTTGATCCATCCAACCTCTTCCTCATATGCTGAATAGAACCAACTAGCAGATGGTGATCAGGCAGCAGTTCTGACACTCTTCGCCTGAATGTCCAAAAGCCTCTAGTCTTATGATGCAACTGCAGAGCTTGTCATTGACCTTTAAGGTGGTGCCACACTTCAAACGACGTCTGGAGAAAATGAAAATGAGCAAGTCGTAGAGGATAATCTGTAGCATCCTTAGAATGACACTCCTTTGTTCGTTCCATATCATGTCACAGCCCTAGAGGGCACAATGGTCTCAGTGCAGCAGTCCAACAAACACAGAGAAAGTAAAATTATTATTATAGTGAGTTTGTGAGTCATTTTAACGAAGATAACTGCTCTTTTAAAAGTTGCTCTCTTCATTAACAACCATTATTAGCCTAATACTAACAATGGCACAGACATGTGGCCGGTAACCGCATAACTACTCTTGCTGACCAACTCTGCAGTGTCACATTATGTCAGCTAATTGTGAACAGTGGGTGGGATCTGGGCAAATGAAAAAGTTCGCTTCGGGGACCATACACGGCAGTATGCCGAAACGGTGATCTCTGCTCATACAACATCATATTGCTAAAACGGCATCGATTCCGTCGATTTTGTTTGAAGTACGCAGCCACCTTATGCTAGTGTTCTAGAGTGGTTCTGTACATGTTACAGATATCATATATTGTGTACAGAAGTTCGATGACAGTTCACCGCTTAAATTCAGGAGGCCATCTCCAAAACGATTAACCATTAATTATGCAAGAAAAAGGTTTCAACTGTACCACGAAACGATATTCAAATTGAAGATGGTATGAATATCATAATCACGATTCAATATTTTATCGATACATGGCCCAGCCCTACCTCCAGTCATAACGTACTTCTGTATTTATTCATCCTACACAATTCTGTTTTCACGAGGTGTATAGTCTTTGCACTTTGTCTTGAGAATGTGCATCTATGCACTTAATGTTCCTTCACTGCTGTATGCGAACAAATTTCTTCCTGAAATCAATACCATAATTTCACCCACTTCATCAAGGGCCGAATCAGCCGTTTGGTATTCCGATGCCAATAAAGTATAAATAATAAAATGAACAGTAATAAGCTTTAATGTATTTCAAATATATATATATATTTTAAATTCAGTACTATTTCTTGCATAGGTCAATTTTTAAACATTAGAAACACATTTTCAATTTCAGTTTCTGACAGAGGTAGTATTTTCTGAAAACCTATCATATATTTTTCAGAGTTCATGATAATAAAAATTTTAAAAACTACATACGTTTTTATAAATAGTAAATACATTGTGTGAGTCTGTAAAAATAAATATGTTCTAGATGTCCAGATCCTGGAGATGTCCCCAGCTTGCACCTACTTTAACCTTGACATGCAGTTTTACGTACAATTTCATTACCGATTCCATTTCCTTCTTCACAATCTGAGCTACCTGAAGCAGAAAAGAAAAACCTTTTACTACACAAACCCCCTCACAGTAATAACAAAACTCGGTACCACTTTACAATGAGGCTTCCTTTTGCCACTTGTGAATGGTAGCAACTCATTAATAAAAACTGTGTTATAACTTGTTTAAAATTGCCTATTAATAATTTACAAAGTGTTACAAACTAATTAATAACCAGACTATAAACCATTCATAAACTCCTTATATGGGTAGTCTTATTGTAAAGCGGCATCCAAAACTCATTTTATTTTTTTTTTACAACAGGCCTAGTTTCAGCTTCAGATACACTTTATACAGGTACATGTCAAAAAATTAGAATATCATGAAAAAGTTCAATATTTCTTGACATTCCTTTCAGAAAGTGAAATTCATATATAGATTCATTACACATAAAGTGAAATGTCAAGCCTCTATTTCTTAGAATTTCAATGATTATGGCTTACAGATAATAAAACAGAAAATTAGAATATCACATAACATCAAAAAAAAAAGATTTTAAATAGAAACGTCAGGCTTCTGAAAAGTATGTTCATTCCTATGCACTCAATACTGCATCAATGCGGCGTGGCATGGAGCCGATCAGCCTGTGGCACTGCTGAGGTGTAATGGGAGCCCAGGTTGCTTTGATAGCAGCCTTCAGGTCATCTGCATTGTATGGGGTTCAGGTCAGGCGAGTTTGCTGGCCAATCAAGTACAGTAACACCATGGTCGTTGAACCAGCTCTTGGTACCTTTGGCAGTGTGGGCAGGTGCCAAGTCCTACTGGAAAATGGAATCAGCATCTCCATAGAGCTTGTAAGCAGAAGGAAGCATGAAGTGCTCTAAGATTTCCTGGTAGATGGTTGCGTTGACTGTGGACTTCAGAAAACACAGTGGACCAACACCAGCAGATGACATGGCACCCCAAATCATCACTGACTGTGGAAACTTCACACTGAACTTCAAGCAGCGTGGATTCTGTGCCTCTCCTCTCTTCCTCCAGACTCTGGGACCTTGATTTCCAAATGAGATGCTTCTGACGTTGTCTCTGGGTCAGGAGTGGCTTGACTTGAGGAATGCGACATTTGTAACCATGCATCCAGGATCCATCTGTGCGTAGTGGCTCGTGATGCGCTGAGTCCAGCCTCAGTCCACTCCTTGTGAAGGTCCCCCAAATTCTTGAATGGATTTTGCTTGACAATCCTCTCAAGGCTGCGGTTGTCCCTGTTGCTTGTACACCTTTTCCTACCACACTTTTCCCTTCCACTCAACTTTATACGAATATGCTTGGATAGAGCGCACTGTGAACAACCAGCTTCTTTAGCAATGACTTTCTGTAGCTTACCCTCCTTGTGGGGGGTGTCAATGACTGTCTTCTGGACATCTGTCAAGTCAGCAATCTTCCCCATAATTGCGCAGCCTCCTGGCCCAGACTGAGATCATTTAAAGGCTCAGGAATCCTTTGCAGGTGTTTTGAGTTAATTAGCTGATTAGGACTTTCCAATATTGAACTTTTTCACAATATTCTAATTTTCTGACACAGTGAATTTTGGGTTTTATTATCTGAAAGCCATAACCATCGAAATTCCACGAAACAAAGGCCTGACATATTTCTATGTGTAATGAATCTATACAATATATGAATTTCACTTTCTGAAAGGCATGTCAAGAAATATTGAACTTTTTCATGCTATTCTAATTTTTTTTTTGATGTACCTGTATATTTACATTGCATATATTAGCAGAGTTTTATCCAATGGGACATTGAGAATGTTTTGGCCCTTGCACAAGGGCCCAATGGTGAAATCACTGTGTCGACCACAGGCTTTAAAACAGAACATAAACATAACCCACAGAGTCACATTTTCACATTCGGATCGATCTTCCAAATGCGTGAATAAAGCAGAACACAAATTGTTTATAGGTGTGTGTCAGTGTACCTGAATGACATCCTCTTCTGAAACCTCATAGATGAGCTCATCGTGCAGTTGCAGGATGAAGAAGCCCCCCCGATAGGGTGTAGGCGGACCTCGGCCTTGTCTGTTGCCTGGAACATGACAAACACAAGCAACTGAAGTGAACTGAAACCCAGGTTACAATGAACCTGTGTGTGACAGAGAGGTCCCGCAGGTCTCTTCTTCCGTCTGCTATCAGACTTTACAACAAACAACAAGCACATACCAAATCCCAGGCTCATATACTCCCACACATATATTGTGACAGTGTTATGTCACAATAATCCATTTTTGCCGCTGCTAAGTATGTATATGCATCCACACATGTTATTTATCAATCAATATAATTTACATCTAAACTTTATTTTTTCGGAATATTGTACAGTTTTTGATTATCATATTATATATTGTATTTATTATTTGCCGTTTAATCAGAATCACAATCGCGTTTATTGGCCAAGTATGTGAGCAAACACATACAAGGAATTTGATTCCGGTCGATGGTGTCTCTCAAGCACAACAGTATAAAATTAATTAATATTAATTATAAAATTAATATTACTGCTACTGCTTAAGGACTTTTCTGCATTCTATTTATTTCTGTTGTACTGTCCACTTTGCTGCTGTAAAATGCAAATGTTCCACCTGTGAGACTAATAAAGGCTAATAAATCTTATCTCATCCAGAAAGGTGAGAAGAACGTACGCTAGGTCGATACATTACATGTAACCAAAATACCAGCATTAGCTCCCTGTCACCTCTTTCTGGTGCATGCTGGTGTGACCTTGGCACACTGGGGAAGGTCCCCACCAGACGGCACTGTATGTTTACAGTGGCTGACTTCACAATGTCGGCAGCAGAGCCCTGAACCGTAGTGTTGACTGCCTGGCGCTCCGCCTACAAAGAAAAGGGTGAGGCAAAGAAAGAGAGCCTTCAACAAAACGCTTCGGATACATGAATGTACTTTCAGGTTATTTGGCGTAAATACGTACATGAGACCGAAGGTACACATTTGAGTCTTTTATTGCTGGCAGAAACCTCTTCCTGCCAAGTATTGTCTGAACGTAGCCCCTTTTCTCGCAGTTCTTCACAGTGTCCCGCAAGAAGGCCTGTATTCCTTAAGAAGGAAAACTGAGATTTCAGTATAGCCATGCGTTTGATTTCGTATTAGGCCTAACCTTTTGTTTTAACCTGCATTGACTTTTGAAAATCATAATTCGGACCATCCCATGGAAAAATTAAAAAAGGTCAACTTAAGTCAATAAATTAAATCGTTAGAAGCTTTTCAGTTACGCCGAAAGCCTGGTTTACCTGTGTATCTGGACTTGAATGATTCTATGTAACAAGCAGCATCGTTTTCGTCGATGTCCATTTGTTCTCCCAGTGATTTTGCTCCCATGCCATAGATTATTCCGTAACAAATCTATGGAGGAAAAAAGAAAAGATACGCAGTTAGCGTTTCTTTAAGGGAACATGAAAAGATGACGACGATTCTGAGGAACTCGCCTGCTTTGCTTGTTGTCGAAGGGTATCGGTGACAGATTCTGGGTCTATCATTTTCCACTCAGCAGCAATGCTTTTGAAGACATCCGCTCCACTGTTTAATACCTGGATGAGGCGTCGGTCACGGGAAAGATGAGCCAAAATGCGCAGCTCCAGCTGTGAGTAGTCGGCAGCCAAGATCAGCCCACCTAAAACACAGCGACAGCTAATTATTGCATAACACTACATCCGTCCATGTGACCAACTTCCACCTGCTTATCCAGTACTGGCTCACAGCAAACTTATTCCTGGAAGCACAAGGACAGGATGCCAGTACATAGGATATTATCAGTAATCAACAATATCAGACAAGTAACCCATTGTCAACATCTAACAGTCTTTATCAGTGATGTAGGCTTTTGGTCTACACACACAAAGCAAGATCAAGATCAATGGATGTGGCCTTGATTTCAGCCTTCTAGCCTAAGCAGAAGAAAGAAAAACGGCACCGTTACCGTTTTACCTCGTATCTCCTCATATGGTACATGAAGGTATCAGGGTACCTAAACGTCGGTCGTAATGGTGGTACATAACTAGGGTTTACCCTGAGTCTGTGAACCACTACTTCAGACAGTTTTAGGCAGTTTGTGACACACTGTTTAAGTCATGACTAAATCTAGAGCCTTAAAAGATCCTAGAACCTTAAATGATAAATCTAGAGCCCTAAATGATAAATCTAGAGCCTTAAATGATAAATCTAGAGCCTTAAATGATCAGCAGAACAAATCAAGCACTGGGAACAACTTTTGATCAGTTGCATGCAGGAAGCATTTGGTCTTGTTAGAGTGTCTTTTTGTTCAAAGAATAAGGCGGCCTGGCGCTTTGCCACGGTACCCTTACCCGTAAAGGGCACGAAGGCGTGCCGCATGCTGACGGAAAAGGGCATCTCCCCTTCACCAGCTTTACCTGGGGGCACCACTGACTGGCGATAATATTCTGACCCTCTGCCCCTTTAAGAGAACACAAGATGAAAGATTTTTGTTAGATATGGGTATATAAATTCTCGACTCCCTGCATTTCTTTCGCGGCTTCAGCTTGTAGGTTTACCGTGACATTTCTGCGGCCGAACTGCACTGGGGTGGAGCAGCGTCCCCAGCAATGGCTGGGATCTGAATTTCAAAATCCTTCGGCACGTTCTGAATATTGGGCTCAACAAAGCTTACTCTGCCTGCAGTGGTGAAACAATTATAATAATCATTTTGTATTCCAACTAGAGTTTTACCGTTTATTTACTGTTAATGAGAATGTTGTGATTATACCTGTAGCTGTGTGAGTCTGAGATACGGGATATATTCTGTCCATTTTCAGGACATCGTTCCAGCGTTTCTGTCTTTGCAAGGGAAAGACCACTTTACTTAAAGCATTTGTGATTCTTCTCCACTCGAGAATCACACCAGGCAGAGGGTGGACAGATCTCAGCTTTTCCAAAACATTCTGAAGGACAAAAAGGGAAAGTTAATTTATTGCTAAATCACTGCTGTAAGAGAGAATGCCAAACCTTGCCCCAGGCACTGCATGGATGTTCAACTATATATTTATAGATAAAATAAATAATTTTGTTGCCTTAAAAAGCAATACATTTTTGAACACAGGCAAACTGCTTACTATGATTTTTTTCTTTACTGATTGTAATATGTACCGATATGCACTTTTTCTCATACTTAAATCCATTTAAATTATTTTTGTTATGTTGTTTGTGGATGCATGCATCAATGCCGCCAGGACAAATTAGTACATACAGGAATATCTGACAAATAAACTGAATTCTGAAACTTATTTATACAAATCTCCAAGTTCTTATAACGTACATTTGAGACATAAGACAATAAAAAAAGCAGAGTTTAAAGCCATATTATTCTAACCCTTTCAAACGAAATTCCATCAGTTTTTGGGGTTAAGGAAAAATACTCTCCAAAATTAGACATCGATCTAATCCTGATTTAGAGCTTATGGTCTGGGCCCCGTAAATTTTCAAAGGAAGATTTAAGCATCAATTTTCAAATGGAATTTCCACTTGAAATACATAGATGATATGAATGTAGATGACAAAGAAATTTAGAAGTTGTGTGTGCCTGCAAAACAGCTGTTAGAAGGGATTCAAAAATGCAAGTGATCTTGATTTAGTTGAGCTATTTTAGTCCAAAAGAAAAACAATCCTTGTGTAAAATAAGCTTTGTATTAATTCTCCAAAGAACACACCATAAAAATGGTATGCGTTCATTATGGGTATTATTTATCATTGTGGTGAGCTGCTATTGAAACAGGCCACTTCAAATAGGAAAGGAAAATAGACTGGGTACATTCTTTGGAAAAATATTAAGTTAGTGAAAAACTTTCATATTTTAGTAGTTGCACTTTTGGGTAATCTGACACAGTAAGACACAGTAACTGAAAACCTAAGTGGGTTACTGATTTAAGGTACATACAATTATGCAGATAAGTGATATTTCTGAGAAGCCCAGTGATCATGATTTTATGGTATTCTCGTTAGTTTTTGCAGGAAATGCATTTAAAAATCTTAAAATATATCTGTAGTTCTGGAACATCGTTTTCCCAAAATAGCATATAAGGTTAGAAATATTAACACAAGGACAAAAGCATAACATTTATTATGGCTATTTCTGCACCTAATGTACTTTAGCAAATAATATTTTGGTATCTCTTATGAAACCCCAATGGGGCCTTGCCTCAACATTTGCTCTCGCGGGAAGTCTCCATCCTGTCCTGCCTCGTCCCTGCCTCAGAATTCCTGGGAAGTCTCCATCCTGTCCTGCCTCGTCCCTGCCTCAGCATTCGTGGGAAGTCTCCATCCTGTCCTGCCTCGTCCCTGCCTCAGCATTCGTGGGAAGTCTCCATCCTGTCCTGCCTCGTCCCTGCCTCAGCATTCGTGGGAAGTCTCCATCCTGCCCTGCCTCGTCCCTGCCTCAGCATTCGTGGGAAGTCTCCATCCTGTCCTGCCTCGTCCCTGCCTCAGCATTCGTGGGAAGTCTCCATCCTGTCCTGCCTCATCCCTGCCTCAGCATTCGTGGGAAGTCTCCATCCTGTCCTGCCTCGTCCCTGCCTCAGAATTCGTGGGAAGTCTCCATCCTGTCCTGCCTCGTCCCTGCCTCAGCATTCGTGGGAAGTCTCCATCCCGGCTTGCTTTGTCCCTGCCTCAGCATTCGTGGGAAGTCTCCATCCTGTCCTGCCTCGTCCCTGCCTCAGCATTCGTGGGAAGTCTCCATCCTGCCCAGCCTCGTCCCTGCCTCAGCATTCGTGGGAAGTCTCCATCCTGTCCTGCCTCGTCCCTGCCTCAGCATTCGTGGGAAGTCTCCATCCTGTCCTGCCTCATCCCTGCCTCAGCATTCGTGGGAAGTCTCCATCCTGTCCTGCCTCGTCCCTGCCTCAGAATTCGTGGGAAGTCTCCATCCTGTCCTGCCTCGTCCCTGCCTCAGCATTCGTGGGAAGTCTCCATCCCGGCTTGCTTTGTCCCTGCCTCAGCATTCGCTCTCGCGGGAAGTCTGTATCCTGTCCTGGGCCTTCCCTGCCTCTGGAATCTCACACTCCAGAGCTGTCCTTAATTTGTATTTGAGCTGCCTTTCAGTATCCAGTATATTTCTATATTTTATTGCATTATTTCTGCTGTTCAATAAGCCCTCATTTTGCTGAAACAAGCAAGTGGATTACCTAGACAGTCATTACCTTTGTGGTACTGAACTCCTTGGTCAATCTACCCCTCTTCCCCATAGTCGCACGCCTGTTGTAGCCCAAAGTTTTCTTATTCTTCTGCATATTCAGGTCTCCATTTGGTGGAAGCTTTAATTCCAAAAACAAAACCTAATGGAACAATGCAAAAAAAAAAAAAAAAAACATTTTTACATGAAACTTATAAAACACGAGCAGAGTAATGGCGAAAATAAATTAGCTGCGTACGGCAAAGTTTAATACCACTTAGAGTTGAATTCCACATCTAAGCTACAGCTGTACGCTGCTTGCTAACCTCAGCGATGTCTTCAGGGTTGGTGAGCGAGAACCTGTGCCCAGCTAGCTGGTAGGCCTGCGATTCCAGAGTGCTGAGCTTGGCCTGCATCACGTGCCTCTGCGCATCACACTCCGAAGTACTGAAGCCAAGGCCATTCAGCTCAAGCAGCACAAGGCAGTACTGTGTGGGCATCTCCACTGAACGGAAGATACCTATCGAAGACATTCACAGCACCCATGACCTACTGAAGACCCACCAAGTAAGGAAAAAGAACAGGCACCCCCCATCATTTAGGCAGCAAATCCATTTTCGCAATCTCTTTCAGTGTGTACTTTTGTGGTGCGTTGTAAACCTTCAGCTAAAATTATTTGCTGAATATTATGTGAAATATACAAGAAGAAATAAAGTTGCCACCTAGTAGGTTCTCTCTTTGAAGGAGGGCACAGAGCTGGGTCATGATGTCGTACACAAGCACAGACTCGATAGCCGCCCTGTAGCGCCCCGAGTGGTTGCTGTCTGCATACATTCCCAGACTCTGAACCCCCAGGCCTGGGCTGATGCCTTCCAAAAGCAGGAGCTCCTGTGGGCTGAAGTTGGTGACCATGTTGTGAAGGGTGCGTTCCTTAGAATTAGGGTCCATGAGCCAGCAAGCAACCTACACATTGCATCGTGTTGGAAGGAAAGCACAAGAAAGTTAACACTTATTGTTTTCGAAGAATGTTTCCAACAATTTTGAAGTAGAGGACCACAGAATGGGCTGTAGGAAAATTGTTCATGGAGTATGATTGAAGGATAGTCGCTGAGCCATTTTAAGGTGAAAATGGGCTTTGGGTTCAGGCAAAGTTTATATGGATCTTTGACAAGCAAAGTCTCTCTTACCTTGGGATCTTCAAAGTTGCCCTCAAACGATAACCCACAGGCGAGAAGCAGTGTCTTATAGAGCGCAATAAAGTTGTATGTAATAATTGCACCATCTGTCTGGTTACTTCGTTTTAGACATGCCTGAATCTGCTCTAGTCTTTGTCTGATGGTCAAATTCTCATCCACGGGGGGAGGGGCCAAACTTGCACTGATACCTGTTTCAGAAAAAAAACAAACAAGAGACAAGTACACACAAAACTACTGGAAATTAATTACTACAGGTGAATATTTCTGACATACCTGTATTTGTCTGCTCCTCTTGTAGTGAGATGTAATAGGCATCTTTTCCACCCCAACACACAGATATTCCAGTAACAGCCAGACTTTCATTTCCTTTAACAGGAAATTCATTTCTTGTAATGTTTTTCTGAATAGGTGTCTCTAAAAGAGAAAATATTATACATCTACAAAATGTATTTCATATTTTAAAAAAATCAAAATTTAAGAAAAATATAAAGGCATCAGTTATGAATTTCTGTAAACATGATAATCTTGCCTTTTTTCATCTTTCCACCTATAGTAGAACTAGGTGACAACATGTGCCCTCTATTCTCACATGAAACGGCAACTGAAAACCTGCTCTTTGTTTTCCACTCTTTAACGAAGGTATTGAAGAGGCTGAGGTTACTGGTCACGTCAATGATAGAGAAGGACTCCACGCTGCTCGGAATGCATTCCTGGAGTGATGCATCCTGGGAAAGCTGCAGGGAAAAACTCCTGTTGATGAGAGATGCTTCTGGTTCTAAATCTGTATCAGAGCCCAGATCTCCTTGGGGGTCTTGCTGAACCTCAGAATGTAGGACCAGTGGCAATTGAGCAGTGGATGAGTTCAGTTCTACTCGGGAAATAACAGGCTCCCTATTCAACGTAGTATGGGTACGAGCAACCTGATATCTCGAGGGATTTTTTACTGTGTCCTTTTCAAACGGAGACTGGCAGACCCTTGTCTTGATGTGGCCAAGTGGTAATTCACATTGGGTCCCACTTATAACATCCATTTCTACGTTTGAATCCTTTTCCTGAGCTGCTCTTTCGACGCTTTGTTCAGTGGCTTCACAGCCCTTTTCGCCATTTGCCTCTTGTGAAGCTACACATTGATCCGTCATACTGGTCCATTTATCAAAAATATCCTGCATTCCTGGACTTAAACTAAATGTGGGATGTAACAAAGACCGATCTCTTAAGGCATCCGACTCCGTAACCCCATCATTTCCAAAATCCTGCACTGCATTGGCTCGCACACTTATTGACTGTTCATCGCATTTGAATACATTGTTCAATTTGTCAAGATACAGCTCTCCGGTCTGCAGGGAATCCCCCCATTCAGACAAATTGAATGACGATTCACCCCATTGAATAGCCTCTTGGTTATCCAAGGGCATTTCTTCACTCTGTTGCTTTTGTTCAAACAAATTATCAGCAATTCCCCCAATGCAGTCCTTTGTCTGTTCTTCTTCAACCAGGCCATCTAGCACCAAACTGTCATACAAGCTATCAAAAAGGAAGCCACTGCTTCCGTTGAGACTATCCTCGCTTTTCGAAGACGGCCGATTTCTCTCGGATCCACGGTATTCATCTGAACGTATGCTAAACTTAACGGCATCAGATTCCTCCTCTAAGTCATTGGAAGACAGTCCACTGTAATTAAGTATATTTTCCATTTGGCTGTCAGTCATGGAGATGTTATATCTGGGTATGGTGTCACTGGCTGAGTTACACTGTTGGGAATCATTTTTCGAGCTGCATTTGGGAAGCATTGCTGCTGTACTGGCTAGATTCTCAGCGGACTTTAAATGTTCACAACCAGAGAGATTTTCTCTCAAGTCCTGAGTATGAGGACGATCATCGCCTTCCAATCGTGTATTCTTCATGTTGAAATAGGGATCTTGCTGAATTAATATTCGCTCCATCTGTGTGTCCAGCTCAAAACTGTCCCCAAACTCATTCGCATCATCTCTATAAAGGTCAGGGGACTGACATCTCTCTTCAGCTTCTAGAGGCACATCAGCATTGTTCTCATTCAATGTTAGAGTTCCGGCATTCTTTCCAGTAACCCCTGTATCTTCTCCATTTGCTCTTTCATACAGTGTTGCATTGCAGTCAATTTTACTACTACAATGTTTCAATTTTTGCCTACATTTTTTCCCACTGACAACAGAGACATTTCTGTGCGACTCCGGCAAAGCAGGCCGGCCATCCGTCCCTCCGAGACGGTTCCGCTTCAGCATTCCATTAGAACTCAATAATTGAGTCGCTTCCACATTTCTATCATCTTGATGAGGATCCTGTAGTAAGCGAAGCATTTTCAAATCCGTATGTTCGGGGGATGGTGACCGATTCTTCTCAGGATTCTTTTCAGGAGAAGCTGGCAAGAAGTCCTCTTTCTTACAACTGGCCGTAGAACTTTGAGGAGCGATGCCAGGGAGAAGGGCGACCTCACTGCGCCCTGGGGTTTCTGCTGCATAGCTCTCCACCTTTCTACGTTTGGATACGTGAACTACAGCAAGCTTACTGGGTGTGTTACAACGCACATCAGCAGTTCCGTCTTTCCTTAAGTTATGACTTGAGTCAGAACCATGTGGGGCTTTTAGTTGACCGTCAGTTACTTCATCTTTAGCATATATTCTGTTCGCTTTTATGGATTTCAGGACTTTGACCAACGCATTAGACTGCATATATGGCCCCTGATCCGCGGGATGTGCATTTCCTAATGCTGAATTTAATGGAGCAGATGTGACAGAATCTTTCACGTAATCCATCGTTGTATTTTCCTTTTTTAGTGACCCACTCCCTTCTTGATGTCTGTCCACGGGGGCAGGAATGTTCTGCCTCCTGTCACATGAATCCTCAGATGAACGTGTTCGCTCGACATCATTTGAACACAAGTCAGGGCTCCAGTGCACCCCGAGAAGGGCCAGGTCCTGCTGGAGAAGTATTCTGGCCTCAGCCACTATCTCCAGCGCTGCCTCCGTCTCAGTCAGGCCCCTCCTTCCGCTGACCCAAATGCAGCGAGTGGCTCTTCGCTCTTGCACGTCTTGCTCGCTTTCATCCACCGCTTGTCGAGAGCTGTGCACAGAGAGGAAGTCCAATGTTTAGCATCACTGAGGTCAAGAAAGAGCCACAAATATACACAACACAATCTCTGTGCATGTGACAAGTCCAGACAACCACGTCGTGCAATCAGACCTGCCAAAGGTGTTGTGCTAGTTTGCTGGAAGACTGGCTACATTTTTAGGGGAGTTGCCATGTTGCTGCTCCCAAAATTTCCAAATATTTCATACTTTTGAAGATTTTTCTTTCCAACCGGTTGATTTCAGGCCAATTTTTCAGCCGCTTATTTAAAGTTTAACAGAGATGACTACCTGTGCCATATAGCCCTGATAGAGAAGAGCACTAAAATGGCAAAACGTTAAACATGGACGAGTGAGGAAACAAAGGACTTGTGGGAGTGCGGGAGAGTCATTCCAAATCCGCGAGACTCCCGCGAAGTGCGTGAGACTAGGCAGCTCTGTGCAATACTGAACCCATGCTAGTTCTTTCAGTTTATAGACAAATAATAATTTCCTCTGAAATCAAACCTTTTAAATGGGACGGTCTTCCTCAGGGCCTTTTCCACATCAGCAGCGCTAGCCCTGGCGATCTCGGACACAGTGACAAACCCAGCGCTGTAGAGCACTCGGGCACGCTGCGCATTCAGCAGCGATATCCTCACCAAGTCACAGAGCTCTCTCTGCACACCGAAGCTCAGGCGGCTCTGGAACTGCGAGAGAAGAATCTCCAAGTTGTGCCACCCAAGCCGGTTGCAGAAAACCGTCACCATACCTGCAAAGATGCACATCCCTCCATAATGAAAAACTGGCCATTAATGATAGGTTCTTTTATTTAAAACAATATGAAATTTATATTTTAGAATATTTATTAAATAATGGATGTCTAGCTGGTTGTTTTTTCTTTTCTTCTTATGACAAGTGGGCTAAATGTAACGCACCACTTAGGCATTATATCGGGATATCCACATAAATTGTTTGTCAGCAATTCAGCTTATGGAAAAATTTATGTAAATGTATGCAGCTTCAAAAACAATTATTCTAGTTTATACCTAAAAGAACAAATTGTCATATTATAATTTCATTTTGATAGGCAAAGAGAATGTTGTATGATGGATATTATATATTTTTTTTAAACTAACATTTTAATAGTAGTTTACATAACAATAAGGGATTTTTAAATTATTTTGTAGCACTAAAATCTTCCTGCACTAATTTTACTGTTAACTATATGGTCTTAAGACGTTTTGCACCATGTGTGCAGTTGTATTGCTATTCCAAATTTTTTCTGCGCAGTGTTGTTTTCTGCTAGACCTGTATGAATTGTCATTTTTGTTCCGTACTTGATGTTTGACACTGGACCACAAACAATTCTGTTACATTCGTACGTAATCGGAAAGTAAGTTCTGATTCTGATTCTATTTGCGATTGTGATTCTGGTGAAACTCTGGCAAGGCTACCAGCGTAAGAGGATGCTGCCTGTTGCAGAGACTGGAGCTGTCCTCTGCTGCATCCGTACTTCCGTGCAATGTTTCCGAGGGGCATCTCGTCGATGAGGTCGAGCAGAACAAGGGTGGTGAAGAAACTGTAAAGGGACACAGAAGCGCAATTCACAGACGGCTTCGAGACGTGACAGCAATGCAAAGAGGGATTAAGCACTGCAACTAATACGAAAAACATCATCTTAAATCTTAGCGATACCCATTCACTTCCGTGCATAATGTACAATAGAAAATGACCGTTTATGAATAGCCATCTGCCTGTGCTGCTTCTCGGTTTTGGTCGGGATTTTTCCTCCGACAGAACGTGCGAGAACGCTCTCCTGGATTCCCACCATTTCAGCCACACGCTTCATGGACGTAGGCAAACTCTCCCAGAGACAGTAGAACTGGTACCAGTTTATTGTCGTCCACTCTGCATATACTGGGGTGATCTGTGCAAAAAACAAAAAAAGCAAAGATGGACAGTTTAATAAACATTATTATCGGTATGTTTCACTGCAGGCATTTTTTCAGCGACTGTTACTCTTACCAGGTAAAGTATATGGAGGTCATTCTCAAGGACAAAGCCCTTCATTGCCCGCTGCAGATCAGCAAATATTCCTAAGGCCTCCGGGGGAGACAAGGAGGAGGAGAGCGTTGCGGCACCCAGGTGAGTGGGCCGAAATGTTTTAACTGAAAGGAAATGAAAATGGGCTTTACAGATGGAAACAAAATCAAAAGGCAAAAGTGTTACGCATTTCTGAACTTAAATAAATATGAAAAAAAACAGAGACAGGCAGCCCCCAGATAAAGAACGTCCGACTTACGGATAACGTCCGACTTACGAACACACTGGCATTTTATATGAAAAATTCAGGTTAAATACAATGGTTCATAATAACTAATGAATAACTACTTTGTGACGCTCATGAAAACATGGCTTCAGTGATTCGTCGGCGGTACAGCACCATATGCAATTACTTTTTTTATTACTGTATTATATTAACAATAATAATAATAATTAGTAGTATTACTACTTCTACTACTATTATTATTGTTATGTATTATTTTTCTGACAAATTTGACTTAATGACAGACTTAGGGAACAGATCTCGTTCATAACCTGGGCACTGCCTGTACAGAGCAAGTGTGAACCTCGTAAGTCAGCAGACCTTTGTGATCTCCGTCGCCCTCTTCCTGTAGCTGAATGAACTCATTCTCCATTAGCCAATCCACACAGGCCTCGATGGCTCCCTGGGACTCAGGTGGCTTCTTTGCCGCACTGCTCTCTCCTGACTCTGCCCCGCCCACATTCTCAGCGCACAGGCTGGTGGCCAGCAAGGTGCAGGAGGCGTATGACATCACATCCTCCGGAGTGCTGGCCACTCCCCCAACAATAATCTGACGTCAACACAGGGACACTACCATCAGTATGTGTTAAGCTAAAAATATAGCACAAAACAAGACATAAGTAGATATTTACAGTACTGTGCAAAGGTCATAAGTAAAGAAAATGATGTTTAAATCATCCTCATGTCAGTGTAAAAATATGATGCCTGTCAAAGTGTGTCAGCTTAGACACAGAGCATCTGCTAAAATCACCCTATTATCTGCAGGAACTACCCGAAAGACCTCACAGAGTAATTTGACTAATCTAATTAATTTATCAATTGAGCTATAGGTCAAATGGAACAAATACATGGAATGAGGCGCCCCTTAGAGGAATTATGGGTACTGAGGCAGTGTTCATCTAGTCACCAGTACCTCCAGTATAGCTCTGATCATGCTGGTGGTGACCCCCTCTCCCTCCTTCTTGACCAGACAGCTGTTTACTGGCTTCAGGGAGCCCTGTATTAAACCAATTCCCTTCAGCCGCTCCGACTCCTTGCACACCAAGAGGCTCTCCCCTGCAAAAATATACAGTATTCACGGCTTTACCCCCACACCCAACACCAGGAAGCCCTCCCCTACAGAAACACACAGCACTAACGGCTTTACCCCTGGCACCCGAGGACCATGTCTGTGAGACCCCTACACATGGTGAGCCGCTACCATGCCAACGTACCCTTTGTATCTACCCCTTTACGTCCAGCTCGGCCTGACATTTGCTTGTAGGTGAGGATGTCCAGCAGGTGACCGTTGAAGACAGGGGTCCTTATAATGACTCGCCGGGCAGGCAGGTTAACTCCAGAAGACAAGGTAGAGGTGGCTGCTAGAATTTTTATGTAGCCCTGCCGGAAAGCGCCCTCCAGAATGTCCCGCTCCTCAAATGTCAGTCCTATAATTTTAATGAAACCCGGGTTTCATTAAATCAGTCTCCAAAATAATAATTCATAGCCCAGTTTTGCACTGTGGAAAATAGCTTACCTGCATGGTGGAACGCAACCCTCCATGGAACAGTCCGTTGCAGTACCTGGTCCAGTCCAGCAGGGGACCGTTTCAGCTGGGCCAATACATCCTGCAGTCCCTCACGATTCCAGGACAGCGGCAAGGAATTGGGATTCAACTGTACCTCTTTAGATCCTGTTGCCAAAACACAAAATAAGCACAGTAGCATTCACAGTGCTAATTAAAGCACCCTTATTTAAAAAAAACACACACACAATGCATAGTATAATTTCTATGAATGAATAAAAACCACATTACCTTCAGCAGACTGCGCAGTTCTGCGCTGTAGATTAAACAACTCACAAGCTATGCTGTCAGCCAACTTTTCACACCAGTTTTTAGATGGACAAAACAGTAGCACAGAGTTGCCATCTTGAATCGTTTCAAAACACAGGCTGACAATATGATCGTCGTCTCCCTATGACAAATAAAATGTTGTTCTTAAAATATTAAACAAAACTGTAAATGAGAACATGCAAAGAGGAAATATGTTGTTATTCTAATTGTGTTTGTGTATCTGTTCCTTCACACCTTCACTTGCAAAGTGGGTTTGAAATCCCGAACCAAATTCAATGAACCATCATAGATCTTATTGCCAATCTTCAGCTGTTCCATCAGGGGTACCGGTCGATAATCAGTGTGATACAAATCTGCATTCAGCCAACGGGCCAACAAGTCCAGATTGGGCAAAGTGGCACTCATCCCCACAATCTGGATCCCTTCACTGAACTCTGGAGCATCTTCTGGAGATCTCCTAATCCGGGATGAAAGAATTCACGTCACATTCATTTATTTAGCAGATACCGTTACACAAAGTGACATACAAGGGAGAGAGCAGGGTCAGCCGTCCCTGAAGCAGCAGGGATTAAAGATGGGTCAATAACCCTGCCAGACAGAGGGTTTGAGCCTGGGACCTTCTGATCACAACCATAGAGTGCTAACACACCAACAAATATTTATGGATAGCGTGTATTCAGCAGCAAGGACAGGAGCCATGTGACTGCTACAAACCTCGCGAGTGATTTCTGCGAGACGTAGCGTATCTTGGTGAGCAGCAGCTCCAACAAATATCCCCGACCAGAATCCCCGAGCATGTGTAGCTCATCTACTACTATTATTCCTTAAAAAAAATAACAACAACTCATTTGAACAGGAACGGAGATCATACACGTCACACAATAAAACTTTGCTCGTTCAATAAACAGAAAAACAAAAATAAATTAGCAAAATCTTTACCGAGAAGATCTAGTTTGTTCTCTTCGATCAGCCTGTTTATCAGTCCGTTGGCTTTTTCGATGGTGCATACAGCAACGTCAAGAGCAGAGAAACCACTAGCTGGAGAGGTATTGCCCATGTAGCCCTCTACTCTGATCCCTGCTTCCTGGAATACTTTCTACTCAAAAACATCACAATACAGATTTTCATAAAGCAAACAGTCACTAGATATTATTAATTTTAGGCACTCTTAATATCGCCATCCGATTTCTGGGTTGGAGAAACACTAAATGCACCAACCTGGAGGTAATGCATTTTTTCTTTTGCCACTGACACAAAGGGCAGAATAAACAGAGCCTTCCTCTTACTTTCCAGGACTCTTTTCAACATTAATAACTCGGCCACTAACGTTTTGCCAGCACTGGTAGGAGCTGTGATAAAGAAGAGAAAAGAATACAAGTTTATTTGTATAAATTCACATAAGAGCAAGAAAAGAAAATGAGATACTTACCAGAGTACACCAAATTCTTGCCTTCTAGGACCTTTCCGAGAGTGAGACACTCAGCCTGCCACTCGAACATCTTAGTCACCCCTAAACACTGGTACCTCTCAAGCACAGGTTTTGGGAGACCCCAGCTGGACAAAAGCAGCTTATCAGACTTATCAGGAGGAATATTCATATGAATGCTCTGTCCTAAAAATCAGAAGATAAAAACTCTGTAAAAATACTAAACATAGTGATACAATATTATAAAGAATATTTATGGGCATAGACAACATGAACCCACATTACATAAAACCTATTCCACTTGTTTACCCGGATCAACAAGGGTCTCGCCGAGCAAACTGAGCTCAGGTGGCGGAGTTAACACTGAGGCCGAGAGGTTTCCAGAAGGATCCTTCTTCTCACGAGTGACACTCAGACATGTAGGGCTGAAAAGGATGAAGTCCCTTGAATTGCCTGGAGCAGGTGCCTGCAGATAGCCATTATTGGGATGAGACAATTTAACCCTAAGTCTGTCAACAGAAGCTGGAGCAAAAAAAGCATTGTTTCCTTCAAGGGATTTGTTTGAGATAAGCCGCATAAATTCTCGGAGTCAGGCCTCGACAAAGACATTTCATTGTCAGATCTAATTGTGCCATTATTCAAAGTTCTTCCACTCCCACAATGTGAATTTATAGGTAGGGCATTTGCACTGAGCTAATGCATCCTTATAAGCAGATGCCATTCCAGGATCTGTAAATTCAGATTTTCTTAAAACCAAAGCCAGGCTTACATTTGTGGATCTAGTTTCCTTTACTCCTTGCATATCTGGTTTTTGAAGATTCTGCTGTGCGATCCGTGTGAAGTCAGTCCTTTTCTCACATAACGTCTTGCCACATGCAGACAGATTGCTCAGATTTTCCCGGCACTTTGGCAGTATGTTCACTCTGTTCTTAGATGCCTGATATGGGACCACAGCATCAGGGACTCCCCCCTCCTCTGTGGGCAAAGTGGGGGCTCCAGCAGACTGCAGTTTTCTGATTGGCTTGAAAAAGGTGCATTGAATTTATACAAATCATACAAAGAAACGTAGTGTACAGATACGAAGGCACACTAAGGATATGTGGCTTACCATACTAATAGTTTTGGCATGATCTCTTTCGACTGAAATCTCGGTCATCTTAGCCGTTGTCTCTGGAAAGTAGCTTGAATCTCTTGATGTAAGTGGAGTAACAACAATTAGCTAACACCACTGTGTTTTGTATGGTGACATTTAGTGTGTAGGAATTATATTTAACTAAAGATTTTTAAAACAAGCCTATGATAAAAAACACATTTTTTAAACCGTATTAAAATGGGGAAAAAAACAATAAAACCAGTTTGGAATGATATGTTTTTAAATGTATGTATAAAATATTGCAACAATATAAAACAACATTGAAAATATTGGTTACGCATTCCAAAGTAGACTTCGCATTAAATAGTTAAACACTTACTTGTTTTTCTTGAGTATCTGATGTTGTCCCAGGTAAAACTTTTTTTTCGGCTCTTGAATGCATTTACTCATTTTCCTTTTTTAATACTATTAACAAGTTGTGCAAAACTGCCTTTCTACCTACTGACATAGATCACTAAAATTCATGGAACAGCTGTATAGTTCGTCAGCTGTATACGTTAATAGACCAATATGTACTATAAACAACATGCTTACGAGATCATTTACAACTAGATTACTAATCTTAATTTTTAATTTACTATTTAATAAAATGACTCTTTACTATTTAAAACATAGTTTTCTACATGTGTTTTCTTTCCAAGTCGCATAAATCCCACTGTCATTTCAATCACAACAAAAGAAAAACTGTAACGTAATTCTTACATCGACCTTTACAGATCGCATTTACAAAAGTAATATAGCAATATAATATAATAACTGAGACTTTTACATATTAGAAAACTGAAATATTGCCATATTAAACATGATCAGCAAAAGAAAAAGACCTTCAATACCAAAAAGGCCAAATACGACAATAAAAACATTAAGCTCACGTTTGAAAGGACCGCCAGTGCATTACAAAAGTCTTCCGACTGACTACACCTCTGTAGGTCAACTATGGTTCCTAATCTGCAATTGGCTGGGAAAATTCTGTTGCTTTTCAGATGAGAGAGGAATATTCTAGGAGTGTTAATACAGTAGCGTT
This sequence comes from Brienomyrus brachyistius, assembly GCF_023856365.1. Taxonomy (NCBI): domain Eukaryota; kingdom Metazoa; phylum Chordata; class Actinopteri; order Osteoglossiformes; family Mormyridae; genus Brienomyrus; species Brienomyrus brachyistius. Next base: position 7,810,677 of record NC_064550.1, on the reverse strand, counting down.
GTCATGCACAGTCCTCTAGAAAGAGCGAGTAAAAGAGTGTAGGAGATGAAGAGTAGGATAAAACGTTGTTGGGGGTAAACGATCCGTTCTGGTGGCATGTAACACTAGTGTGTCCTATCAAGAAGATGTAAAATAAATACTATATTTAATACCACTATATTACACAATCAGTTGTTTTAATCCGTTCCTGGATTTTTGGACTTCATGTGTATTATTTTAAAGAAATTGCTAACAGTTTAAAGGTGAGTAAACATTAATTGTTTTAGTGCTGGCTTAAATGACGGCAAATAAGTACAGAATCACTATACAAAGTGATTGTTTGTATTATTTCAGTAGTTCTTTTATGTGTATACCTTGAATCCAAAAGATTTCATTAATGCGTCCTGCGTTACTTTACGTTCATAGGTGAGATTACATCATCAGGAAATCCAAATGCGCATCCTCTGTTTCTTTTACCCAGAAAACGGTACCCTGGATTAACGTTGTGAATGTTAAAATCCTATTCATTTTTTTTTTATTGCTTAATCTGATAATTTGATTATTCGGACATATGGCAGATATATTGGCAGTGATTCGATTTTATTCTATAGCAAGACATATCCCACACACACAAGGAAAAAACTAAATAGATTGTGCTAAATCTCCCTTTGAGTACAGTTCTAACACATTTCAAAATGATTAACAATACTTGACTGTTGTAGTCATTAGTTTTATTTAGTTGACATACATATTTATACTTTTAGTAGCTGAGATGAACTTCAGTTATTTATGATAATGAAATGCCCATAGCAAAACATTCTGATGGCGTTGGAGATGCTTCGTATTTCTTAGATTGAACAGCTCCTGCGCAAGGATTATATTTTACTCTAATTTATTGTATAATCAAACAGTACGTTAAGATATTACTGTGATGCTTATTATAGGCGATTCTTAACGTTTGTTAATTTATTTCAAGGAAACCTCCGAGTTTCTTCTTTCATGTTAGGGACCGTCGTAAAAGTTCACTCTCAGAAGACGACACTGGTCAGTGTTGTAATGAAACTGCGTATCAATTTGAATCGAGAGCAAATATACCCTAGTATTTGATTACATATTCATGGTATTTCTTAGGTTTGTATTTCACTAACGTATTTGAAAATAAATATTAAATAATTAAGGGAAACAATTGTGATGTTAGATTAATTAAGAGATCCAGATTTTAAGAAATTTTAAATGTAATAATTTTCATAGTTTAACTCACCTACATTAGAAAATGTAGATGTCCTCTAAGCAATACAGTCTGCATTTACATGTAGAACTTATATCTACACGCTGGTAACTGTGTTAACATTTAAGTCAAAGTAGGAGCTGTTCGTTGTAATTTTTAGTTTTTGCATTTAACCCACACTACTCCACTTTAAAATATTTGTATTATTGTTGTTGTTTTATTTATGTAGGCCTATTTATAGTATTATAAATCCCAGTAAAATTGAGTTTTGTTGGTGAAACATTGTAACTTGAATCATTAAAATTCAGCTATTTACTTGTATTATTAACAGCTGGTTTGTTTCTCAGATAAAGTGTCTAAAATCATTTGCCTAAAGTTCATTTGTCAGTAAAAGGAATCCATGTAACCGAATTTCTGGTACATTTCAGATACAGTTATTATATAGTTTCAGCAAATTAATCTGTAAGTAATAGAAATATTGCATTCTGGTTCCCCTTTTTCCGTATAATGTACAGGCTTGGATGTTGTGGCTCAGGCATGTCATCCCTGCGCTGAATAGTTCTGGTTGAGGAACCAGCCAAGTACAGCTAGTTAGTTTGTATAGGAAAAAGGAAGTGGATTTACGTTACAGTTTAAACAAGCCTGAAGTCTGAATACTGAACACATAATTAGTAGTTCCATATTTTGTGTGCTACAGGTAGCTTAACTATAGCCTGCACAAAACCAGGTTCACTCCTGTTTTGTTTTCTTGACTTTATTCAGACTGAGAAGAGATATGGACAAGATCCTGGAGACAGTTTTGATGTCACCACATTCCAGATTGGTGAAGCAGGGTGTTTTGAGGAGGGTGGTTGAGTCAGCCTCACAGCCCCTGGACAGCTCTCAGTGTATGGCCATTTTCCAGGTGTCCACTAAGCTCTTCCTGACTGGAAACTCTCAGTTCAAGCAGGATGCCGGCTTGGAAGTCCTTGAGGCCTATGCGCAGCACCACAAACTGGAGTTTGAGGAGTTCTTCAATGTGAGATTTGTCTTGAACCTCCTACGGGAAGGTTATGGACCAGTAGGGAAGCAGAGCCCTCTGATATTCCACTACCTTCAAGTGGGACTGTTTCTTGTGGCAAATTCTCCTTCAACTCTGAACTTGTTCCACATGGTACAGATTGAGATTCTGCGTATTGTGTGTGAGAGGCCCGGTCCAGAAGTGTGTGAGCAGCTAGCGCGCCTGCTGAACACCTGCCCTCAGTGTGCGCCCAGTGGAAACTTACAGACTGTCTTCTGTCAGCAACTTATGCAGACCATTCATCACTTCCAGTGCCAGAGCCAGAACGATGATGACATTGTTACCTTCCTAGAACGTGTCACCAAGACGAGTAGCATGCTGCAGATAGTCTGGAGGACCAACATGGCCACTATTCTGCCCTCCCTCAAGGAGCTCTTCGTTATAATCTCTACACCTAGAGGTTTGTGGGACAAACAGGCAGGATCACCTGCCTGGTCTTATCGCGATGTTATCAATCTCATTGTTGCAGTAGTGTAGACATTGCAGAGACGTGCACTTTCTAGATTTGCCTTAAAAAAGTGAGAGCTGCTTTTTGGATAAACCACTACTTTTCCACCAGATATGATAATGATATGATGGCTTAGCAGATGTGTCATTTACCTTGATAACTCTCATTTCAAATGTAGTCCTAGGTCTGTGTTGCTCTTTATTGCATGTATTTCCTATGAAACACAGGGGCAGCCAAAAGCACTGCGGGCAAGAGTTGGGTTCATAAATTTAATGTTGACAATTCACAATCCTGATGGGACCAATACCACTGAGCAGAGTAAAATGTCCATTTAAATATCTAGCAGTATATATGGGTAATAACCAGAGGCTACTTTGATTTTAGTCCACTAAGTAGCTAAATCTAGCCATCAAGATGTTGTAACTCTTTCCATTTTTTTATTATAAACCAGAAGAAGAGGATACTGTTACCTCAAACACCCTGGCCAGTGTGGTGCAATACATACCATTGGAACTAATGGAAGGAACAGTACGCAATCTCACCAATGATAAGAACATCTCTGATGTCCAGATGATGACAGCCATCTGCAGGTAGGGTGTACTGAGGAAGCATGGTGCTGACGTAAAGCAGACAACAGCTGTAGGTTCCTTCAGTCTCAGATGAATTTGTGTAAGCATGTTTTGGGCTCTGAGAAATCTCAAGGGAGGTCTACATGCATAAAACTCCAACCACCAAGGAACCATAGTGAATTTAATTATTGAATGGTGGGCTGCTTATAGTTAAAGATACAATTTAAAGTTAATGTCTAGCACACTTTAGAAATATTAGTTACATTTGTTCAAGGTGGCTCAAAAAATCTCCAAAATAAGGCTGATGACACATCACAGAATTGCAGAGTTCGGTAATTCATGTCCAGAGAGTAAAATTCCAGGCCGGGATTTTGTTTCCACCAACCAGTTGAGTATTCTGTGACTGTCACCCATTATGCTCAACTGGTTGGTTGAAACAAAATCCTAGTCTGGACTTTTACTCTCTGGACCTGAATTGCCCATCTTTGCAGAACTGTTAGCATTAGACGGATTTCGTTACAATGTTGGCTAGTTACCATATATAATTTAGTAATAGAATTTTCATTGCTGGTGTTTGTGGTAGCTAATAAGCTTTGTTAATGGTAAATGCAGTGTCAGAAGAAATGTTGGCTAAATCAACCAAATACGTATTTTACTTTTTCATACTTATGCAGTATGTGAGTTTCCTGTAGATTCCTGTAAATTAGCTTTCCTAGCTGGCTACATAAAATTCAGCATCAGCTCTACTGCCTATAAAAAGTGTGCTACTAACCATAAAACCCTTAAATGGATTTTATTCATTACAGTTAACTGCTAACTTTATCTTTTTACTAGATCTTACATTGCACCTCTCCCCAACTGTTACCATCCCCAGAAAAATTTCTTTAACATGGCAAATTAAGAATATGATGCTAATATGTACTTAAGAGAGAAGTGATTATAAAAATAAGGGTTAAAAAAATCTAAGGTATCATTTACTTATGTTCCAACTGCCAATAGATAGATGCCAATAGATAATCAGGGAACTGATCCTGAATTTCAAAGGAAAGAAATATATTTCAAAATTAATAAAGGGCAGTTATTATTTTTGTTTTCAGTATATTTTACAAAGATTATAATGTAACTTGGATGCCTAGAATGTTATACCTATATTTCTGTCATTTACTGTAGATTTAATTTTATACTTATATTGTCTTTTAGAGTATACGCTTATCAGTTCAGTACACATATGTGTCCTGTTACTTCTGGGACTTATACGTTGTAGTGGCCTGACTTGGCAAGTTGTATTGTATATTAGTTGAACATATAGGGTAAGTTACATTGGTAGGGTGGAGCAAAGTACTATGTTATACAGATGGTATTTCATTATCATAAATAACTGAAGCTCAGCCACCAGAAGTATAAATATTTATGTCAATGAAATAGAAGTAATGTCCACAACAATGTTTGTGAATTGGTTGACTTGTAATACAGACTTGAGTGGATACCATTGGCATGAGCAATTATCATTATTTTCTTTTGTCATTGGTACAGAATGATGGACTGGTTGTCATGGCCATTCTCCAGAAACATAGACAAGTGGATTATCGCTTTGATGAAAGGAGTTGCATCAGTGAAAAAGTGTGTGATCTTGGTTGAGGTGACACTAGCTAAGATTGAGGAGGTGAATACATTTTTCACTGTATTAGTAAGTTGGTAACACTTTACATGACGGGGCACAAACACAGTAATAACTCAATTACTATTGAAGTACAAATTATGAAGAGATCTTAAACAAATATAGCCGCTACTTCAGATAAAAATGTGCCACAATTCATTAATAATGAAGAAACACGATTAGTATTTCAGATGTATTACTCATTACTTAAGTAGTTCCTTCAGTAGTTCACAAAGGATTCACAGATATAGTAATGAATTTAGTTCTTGGGATAAAAGATGCATCATTCATTAATGATGAACAAACAGGAGATAAGTACAGTATTTAACTTGTCTTATTCATGAGTTGTTCCTTCAGTACTTTACAAAGGTGTACAGAATTAAGAGATATAGTAACAAATATAGTGACTGCTTGGGATAATTCATGCGTCACGATTCATTAACGATGAATTAACATCAGAATGCAACTAAGACTTAGTTTGTGGTTAATTAATACATAAGTAACAGCATGATACTGTATTATTTGTACCTCATCAGGTAAAGTGTTACCAGTATGTCTATGCCTAAGAATACCCAATGTTTCATGCCTCACTCTCACAATGGACACCTAGTATTCTAGCATGACATCATTTTGCCTTTAGGTATTCCAGAGGTTATCTTACCCTATTGTGCGAGAGGCGGCGCTGTCCGTGTTGTCTTATTTGCTGCTCAGTTTTCAGCAGTCTCCCGAAGCATTTCACTTGGTAAGTAGGTGTACAGCAATGCTCTGCGTGCATTCATGCATATTGGGTTGTGTAACTTAAGATGCTTTGCTTAGAAGTCTACATGTATGACTTACATGAAATGGGACAAAATATTAAAATGAATTTAACTACTAAAAACTGAACCTATTCTGTATTTGAAATATATTCTAAGTTTGATCATTCCGTAATATGAATAACAAATATGATCATTTATCCTATCCGCAGCAGTTCCCCTACATTAACAAATAAAGTAAGGCAAAATTTGTGCAAACATTAGGAACACTGAACAATACTGTAGAAGAATTCATAGACTCTATGACTCTGGCATCTATAGCAGCGTGCGTCTGCTTTGCTCCTCAGGTACTCCCTGAAATCCCCCCTCTCATTGCCCGCCTCTCAGCTGAGGAGTCAGACTCGGCCCAGCTTTGCCTGCAGCAGCTCGTGGAGCTGGTGCATTGCCTTGTCGTCCGTTTCACTGGATTCCCAGACATCTACCAGCCCGTTCTTGAAATCATCAAGGTTGGATTCTCATGGATTTTGCCTAATACCGTAATATATTTTACATAATTTCGACGGTGCGCTACAAAAGTCAACCATGCTGTAAAAAACCTCAGAGGATGTGTCTTTTGGCATGTCTTACAGAATGTTGCTGTGCCCAGCGAGGACCGGATTAAGCAGATATTGAAACAAGGGGCTTGGACTCCTCAAAAACCAAATCAAGTGGCCCTCTGTCACAGGCTGACACAAAAATCTGAGACGGGCAAAACTGGACTGATCAATCTGGGTAACACCTGTTACATGAGCAGTGTCATTCAGGCACTCTTTATGGCTCCTAAGTAAGCATTCCCATACAAAATGCCAAATCAGTCACTTTGCTTATATTTAGTACGACAATTTCACAAAAAGTACTGTATCTCATACTTGGAAAAAGTATTTTTTTATATACAGTATGTTGGCTGTTCTGCAAGTAGAGTACTGCAGTAACTTGTTCCTGGTTTTCTGGTGAATTAATAACATACAGTATATGGCCAGAAGTATGTGGACACCTCTCTTAAACAGAAAAACTGCCTAAGTCACACCAATTGCTGACATACAGGTGTGTAAGTAAGCACACAGTCACACATTCTCATGCAAAAACCACTGTCAGTAGAATGGCTGGCTCTACAGAAGGTGTTAGTGACTTTCCACTTGCCACCATCGGAGGACGCCGTCTTTCCAACAAGTCACATTTTTGCCCTGCTACTGTCGCATTGGTCAGTGTGAAGCGATTGTGGTGGTAAAAAAAGTTTGGTGGCAAGTTCAACTGTGGCGGCCACACAGGCCCACAGAGAGGGACCTGATCACCCAACATCAATACCCAACCTGAATGGCAGCAAATCCCACCAGCAATGTTCCAGCATCTAATGGAAAGCCGTCCCAGAAGAGCACAGGCTATTGTAGCCACTGAGGGTTAGTCGGCTTCATATTAATACCCTTCGATTCAGAGAGAGATGCTGAACAGGCTGGTGTCCACATACTTTTGGCCATTTAGGGTATGTTACAAACTTTTAAATAAGCAACAAAATTGTAAAAAGTTAACACTGAAATCAAGAGATCAGGTCGATCATTTACTGGAATATAATTTTAAATAATCCTATTATGGGAGAAATAATCATGTTTAAATTTAAATTCGGTATTTAGTTGAAGATGAAGCTGGCTATTGAACTTTAGAATGTCTCGTTCAGTTCAGAGTAGTGCTAATATTAATAAGTATTGGCATTTTTTTCTACTCAATGGTTTTGGAACTTGTTACCATTGGGACTATGGTAAAGATAAAAATATACTTCCTGCAAGATAAAATAAGTAACTCCTGTTTGGAATAATTGCTTTGCTGAAAATAAAGTACAAGGTCAGTATGGTAGAGAGTGAGGCAGTTTGGCACTGCAGTGAATGTTTATTTCTACACATTGGATCCTTATACTCAATGTCTTCTTAGTTCAAATCATCCAAATATTTTAAATGGTGAAGGCACTAAACGCAGCTTAGAATGTAGTAATGAACTTAAGGACAAGTGTTTGAGATTAGAATGCCATTGCATGGAATATAAATGACTTTTAAAAAATCTGTTGAGAATGTATTTTTAAACATGGCTTCTTATCTCTCGATATTATAAAACAAAATACGGGTACCTAAGATCTGTGTGTCGTTGTTATACAGTATTGTAGGGTTAGTACAATTAGGGCAGAAAGTAGGTTAAAGAAATTAAAAGCAAGATAAAGACCGTTTAATAAGAATGCAGGAATTTTCAATTAGAAAATTACAATTACGTATATTATGTATTACGTTATTACTTATATTACATACGTTCATATACAAACCGATAATTACGTAAATCATGTAGAGTTGGAGGTTATTTATTGAAATATCGCTGACCTGTTAAATATCTTTCATGATCATGTACTTAACCCAGGTAATGAAAATGGCTTAGCGTAAAGTAGGATTGACTGGCCAATAAGAATGTGTTTATTTTAAAAGTTATTCTTTTATAAAACAGCATTTTTTTTTTCAACAAAGTAGTGGTAAAGCCCAAATTACTGACTGGTGAAAACTTTTCTGGTGTCTTAAAGGAAAAATTTCCAGACATTTCTCATAGTGCTGAGGACTTTGGTCAAAGTATTACACAAAAATGCATGAAATATCTTACCAGTCAAATGTAAAGATAATTCACAGATTTGAAGAGTAGCATATTTAATATGTACGGTTAATATGTATCATAATACAATGCATCCTTTCCATATTTTTCAAGACAAGCGGATGTGAAGAGATTCGGTAAACAGAATAACTGAATGGCTGCAGTTAACCAACATTCTCTGCAGGAGGAACCACACTGAAGAACCACACATGAGAAACAGTGGGTAGAGTGAGACATTTCACATGGTGAATGCATCTCCAGGCAGTATTGGCTTCCTGACCAAAGAGGTAGAAATGCGATGGAGGTTTTGTTGAGTGACTTGATGGAAATGGATACTGTGTGTTTAAGAACTCTGACAGCCAGTGCCAAGGACTTGAAAAATGCGCATTGCACCATAAAACATGTCCCAACATTCACATTTCATTTATTTAATTTGGCAAACACTTTTGTCCAAATCAACGCACAAGCAAGGCAAAGAGCACATTACAAACATACCTGCTGTCAAAGTGCCGACTAGGCTTTATTAGCTTAAATACTAGAACTCGTGGCCATAAGTGGAAATTAGCAGGAGGACATTTTAAAACGAATTTGAGGAAGCACTTCTTTACACAGCGTGTAGTTCCTGCTAGTGCGGCACAAGCTAAAACCCTGGGTTCCTTCAAATCTGAGCTAGATAAGATTTTAACAACTCTGAGCTATTAGTTAAGTTCTCCCCAAACGAGCCTGATGGGCCGAATGGCCTCCTCTCGTTTGTAAATTTCTTATGTTCTTAGCCATTACTAGACTGAGCTTCCAGTGAATGCCCAGGATCAGGTGTGAACAGTAATGGAGAAGGAGCTACACGGCAACTTCTAACAAAGCAGGAACCTATTAAGGTTGCTGTACAATGAGCAGGAAGTTCAGTACAACAATAGGAACGTTCAGGGAACACAGAGGTATCAGGATAGAGGTGGTACTCCTGGAACAGATGGATCGTGGGGCATTTTTTGAAGGTTGAGAGGGAGTCTGATTACCAGATGTGGTTCAACAGCTCATTCCACCATCAGGGAACCACATGCCTGATGGAGATGGGTGTCTGTCCATTAATGGTTCTGTAAGTTATTCAGTAAGGATCTATTGCCAATGAAGAACCACAAGGAGAACATTTAGGTTGTGTGGATACATGATGTGCTGCCACATTTCGAATCATTTGATGGCATAAGCTGGTAAACATGATAGTCAAGATCCATTACAGTAGTGGGAAGAGAAGTCATGTGACTAAAAGACTGAACCTAGAAAGATACTGTCAAAAGAGAAGAGGAGGGGACCAAGGACGGAGTTTTGGGGGACCCCAGTTATTACCCAATGTGACTTGGACACTTCTGTACCCCAAGCCACTTGGACTAATCTGCCTGATAGGTTTAAGTCCCCGCGATGCCAAGGAAGGCAGTCGAGTGTCCAGTTGTGAAGCCGGAACGGAAGTTGTTTTGTTTGAGTAAGTCAGAGACTTGATCGAGTTGATAATTCTCACTCTGTGATGGGCTAAGTATGGAGTTTTTAAGCAGTGGGTTTACACAACGGTTTTTCTTGTATCAGCAGATGTGCGGCTGTAATTATATCACACTTTGCACAATATAGTCTTTGATCCTTACAAGCTGGGGAAATGGAACTGCCACCTTTCAAAAGTAACAGCCAGCCACCGATTTTTTGAATTTGGTCAGTCGACACGATTAGGCCATGATGCTCCCTAATGCTATCTGTCTAGGGATCAAACTGGACCCTGTGCCCATACTTATCAGCTAAAATGGATCAGTGTGAAGACATTCCAACCCACCAGGAACCCTTTAGACTTTGTGCCAATCATTTATTATTATGATGGCAATTGGAAGGCATGAACTAATTATAACTGGAATGTCATGTCTTTATAATGCATAACTATCAGATAAGTAATACACACCCTTCTTTCAGAATGAACTCCATTCTCTGTATTCCCCTGTCTCATCTGGAAATTGCGAACAACTTTCACAGCCTCTGGTACATTCTACTGAAAAATCCCGTCCTCGATATGCAAAGAAATGAAATCAGCTAATGAAACATTGGACTGCCATCCCATCCAGATGGCACAATTTCAACCTTAAATACTTCTATAAAAATAAAACTGCATTCTCATTGAAGGAATTCTGAACCACCTCAAACAAGCTTCTTTTTTTCGCAAACTCAAAAAAGTCCTCCAGAGTAATACCTTCAAGCTCTACATTAAAGAGTGGAACATCACATGATCTGTATCGCCATCCTCTATGCATGTACACCATGTACACCATGTACCACATTGGCATTTAGTGCCTCCAGGGGATCCACTGCAGTATTTCACAATAAAACCAGCAGCGCGAAGTCGACCAAAGGTCGGGACCAAATGCCGAGGATATCCGCATGCTTGAAGCCTGCCTGACCTGTGGAATTCTCAGTGGAACCACACAATGATCAATGCTTAGCATAGGGGGTTGAGGCAACAGCACTTCAAGAATCAAAGAAATGTGTATCTGCCGATCACACAGGTGATGTGCTGAATCAGAGCAGCAATAATATTATGACAGGTGCCACTTGCACCTACATATCAGTAGCCAGCAATGCTGTTATACTCGGGGTGGATAGCCAATGTGGCTATTTGCACCCATATGTATGTGGCAGCCTTATGCTACTTGTACCCAGGTATCAGTAGCCAGCAATGCTATTTATACTCGGGGTGGATAGCCAATGTGGCTATTTGCACCCAGATGTATGTGGCAGCCTGATGCTATTTGTACCCAGGTATCAGTAGCCAGTAATGCTATTTATACTCGGGGTGGATAGCCAATGTGGCTATTTGCACCCAGATGTATGTGGCAGCCTGATGCTATTTGTACCCAGGTATCAGTAGCCTGCAATGCTATTTATACTCGGGGTGGATAGCCAATGTGGCTATTTGCACCCAGATGTATGTGGCAGCCTGATGCTATTTGTACCCAGGTATCAGTAGCCAGCAATGCTATTTATACTCGGGGTGGATAGCCAATGTGGTTATTTGCACCCAGATGTATGTGGCAGCCTGATGCCATTTGTACCCAGTTATCAGTAGCCTGCAATGCTATTTATACTCGGGGTGGATAGCCAATGTGGCTATTTGCACCTACATGTATATAGCAGACAGATGCTAATTGCACCCAGGTGTCAATAGGCGAAACAATGCTATATTATCATTATTAGTGCTATGGACTGCAATTGTTTTTCTCTTCTATTATTATTATTATTATTCCGAAAACAAAATCGGCGGCCTAAACCATAAGACCTAGACCTACTAAATTTGGTATTATATATGTTTGGATGTTTAGCTTTATAAATACTTTAACTGTATAGTATTTACATCCCCTTATACTCTGTAATATATTGTATCTTCAGTAGTTAATTTCTAGTGATCATGGGTTTCTCTCACTGTCTGGAAAGATTACATACTTTAGTTAACCACATTATTTAGAAGAACATCAGAAAAAGATTTCACCATCAGCCGGGATCAATGCCATCTCACCAACGTTTTCCTGACTGTAATCAATGTGACTCTTTTTAAAGGACAAAAAGTAACAATTATATTTTGCAGTGAATTGTAGCAGTGAAATAGTAACAGTGTATCTAAATAGATATAGAATAATAATTTGAATGAATCATGGTCTAATGTTTTCACATAATTAAGTTGTCTATAGTTTCTCAATTATCAAATTAGAGGAAAGTTTATTAGATCAAAATACATGCAAAATTCTTCCATAATATTTTAATGGTGCAGTGCATTCGATTAATTTCACTCAACCATAATTATATATGCCAGACCAAGGCCTTTAAATGCTGCAGTATCTTTCGGTGAAATACAGTGTTTTCAGAGTTAATAGTATACATTTAACAATCATGGTAAAGATTAATTGTTTACGTTAAATACACAACAATGCAGTAGCTAAAATAAATAGACAAAAAAGCCTTAGAAGAGGAAACAGAAAAATAAGTTACCCATTAAAAACAGTTTTCTTATATCCGATATTTAATGCTGTAAAATCATACTGAAATTAGTGAAACGATCTTTTTCATACTTACATGCATTCACAAGCCGTTTGCATGAATTAAACATGATTCCCTATCTATGTGTTAGCTTCCGACATGCTGTCATGGCTATGAAGAACTGTGATTTCCTTCCAGTCATGGGAGAATTGCAGAGGCTATTTGCTTTTCTACAGCATAGTCAGGTGAGATTTACCAAATAAAGAGATTAAAATACAATTGACAAAGTACGTTGCGATACTTGGTAATTATTCACAACATTCCCAAATTGCAGTTAAGCTTTTGTCAATGATGTCTGTTAGGTTTGTTGCACTGTTTGAAGAATAAATTAAGTATTATTAATAGACAATAGCTCTGCTATTCCTGTCGTTCACTACAAAACTAGGAGAGTGTCTGCAACCAGTAAAGTACCCAGCTGAACCTTTTTAAAATGTTAATGAGGAAAACTCGCTGGTCAGGGTACAATGAACATTATTTCCCAAGGTTGTTATTGGCCTTCTGATCAATCAACGTGAAAAATTCCAGTGATCAAACAAAGCCAGCCTCCTGCAGTCATACTGCTGCGTGTTAATCGCTCTTTTTTTCTTTCATTTAATTTTACGTTACAGCGTCCAGCCATTTCTCCTGACAACTTTTTGTATGTATCTACCCCTGCCTGGTTCACCCCTGGCAGCCAGCAGGACTGTTCTGAGTACCTCAAGTACTTGCTTGACAGGTGAGGCAGTATTACTCAATACTCCATAATACTCATCAACAGTTAAATCCTTGTCCCTCTCACTTACTAGTTTTATATGATGTGAAGGTAGTTTTTCTTTCACTTTATTTCATTGTGAGCAGCAGGAGTCAAATGCTTAAAAACAAAAACATTATCAGACTTAATTTTCTTCTTTTAGACTCCACGAAGAAGAAAATAAAAGTGCACAAATGGTCAGAGGAAGATCTTCTGAAGGGCCTGGCAATGAGTCATTAATCAAGAAGCTGTTTGGTGGGAAGCTGGTGACTCATATCCGCTGCTTACGCTGTAAGAACGTCTCACAGAGGGAGGAAGACTTCAGTGACCTGTCACTGGCATTTCCTCCGCCCAGCTATCACGTGGAAGCCTTCACCATTAGCCCTTTTCTTGTAGTGGAAGGGGCCGGACCACCATTACAGTCTCAAGGCAGAGTTCCCTCGTCCCCCAAAGGAGACAGAAGGGCAGACGTTCCCGTGGAGACAGTCAGCTGTGTAAACAACGTGGAATCTCCCCACTCAACTGAGGAGCCTGAATGTTCATCTGGTGCCTCAGAAGATGACTGTATGCATGCAGACACTTCTTTCTCAGTTCCTGATCTGATCAACTTCTTCTTGATGTCAGAAATAATGGCAGGAGAAAATCAGTACCACTGCCAGATCTGTGGCTCCTTACAGAATGCTGAGAAGGTCGTGGAGCTGACCAGAGTTCCCCATTATCTCATTTTGACACTGCTGAGGTTTTCATTCGATTCAGTGACTAAGAGGCGAAAGAAGATCCTCGACAATGTGTTTATCCCTATAGTTTTGAAAATGCCCGTCAGAAATTCTTCTAGGCAGGTGGAGTCCATTGGAGCTGGGGAGGTGGCCGACACCACAAAAAATAGTTTGTACACCTCAGTGCATTTCGACCTTGTCAGTGTGGTGGTGCACTCTGGGTCATCATCTGACAGTGGGCATTACTACTGCTACGCAAGGGAATGGAGCAGCAGAGCAGCTGGTGAGGTGTCTCCCAAGCAAGAAGCCTCGGCGGATGACTCTGCCAAGAAACCTGGGGTGGAAGATCAGTGGTTCCTGTTCAATGACACTAGGGTCTCCTACTCCAGCTTTGGATCTGTGAGCAACGTGACCACTCACTTCCCTAAAGACACGGCATACATGATGTTGTACCAGAAGCAGCCCACTCGGCGTACAGAGCCTGAAGATCAGAATGTTTCTGCTGAGCGGAATGAAGGAGAGCCTCTTGTCAAGGACCTCATTGAGGCAGTTAGAAAAGATAACAAGCTTTACACACAGGTGAACTGCTTATGACTGTCTGTTACACTTGTAGGAAATCTTGTAGCAACAGCAGGCATACTTAAGGATCCCTGTTTTACGTCCCAGATAAGTACAGTGGCAGTAATAACAGTTTGTCAGACACGTAAGTGCCAAGCAGAAGCAATAATACATGTTGCTAATAATCAATTAGGGATACCTGATGTTTGGCAGTGGGCTGCACACTATCCTCATAGCTCTAGGGTGCTGGATTAAAATCCCAACCCTACACTGTCTGTGGGGTTTGCATGTCCGTCGTTGTCGCATGTGTTTTGTCTGGTTTCCTGCCATAGTCCAAAAACACGCAATTAATAAGCTAATAGGCAACCAATGAAATAACAGGCTCCCTCCTTCCTGTTAACTTCCCTTCGGGGGGTTGTTTGTCTCAGCGGTCTAAGCCTCTGTGCCTATGGTTGGCAGGGCACTGGTGCAAGACCCTTAACCCCCAGCTCAATGGGTGCCGCTGCAGGTGGCTCCCCTTCGCTGCCATACTTGCTCTCACCTACATGTGCATCATGGAGAGCAAAATGGGGGGGAGGCGAGAAGAGAATTTCCCCACCAAGATCAATAAAGTGTCATTATTAGTATTTCTAGATAATGCACTTGGTGGATGGATGGATGGATGGATGGATGGATGGATGGATGGCTGACATCACTAATGTCCGTATTCCACTTCAGGAACAGGAGAGGGGAGTGAAGCACAGGGCCGCTCTTTCCCCTTCGGCAGCGCAGCCTGTGGTTTGGCTTAGAAGGACCCCAACCCAGGACCACGAGAGGTCAGCTGCCCACCGACCTGAAAGAGCCACTGACGTTAAATAGCTGTCAAACTCAAAATGTCCCTGCGTATATAATTACACATTGCTTAATTTCTCATGCTTTCAGCAGAAGTGCGAGGAAACAGAAGCCTAACGATGATGTGCCATCGATTTAAAAACCCTTTTCTGGAAGAACATTGAAGAGAGGCCATCCCCGAGCATAGGGTCTGTCACTGCTAAGAGTGCCTTCTCCTTAGACTGATGTAATGAGTGGCGGGTTCTTTATTGCAAAGCTGTCAAGCCTAGATTAATATCACACTGAAAATTTACTTTGCTACTGTGATTTATTTATTTTTTTAATATACTGCAAATATAAATCAACGTTTGCTAGTAACACAGCTTTATATATGATATAAAAAAATCACCCATTGAAATAAAACTTCAATTGTCTTTTACCTATAATTAAAACCTATAATTAGCATTAGTTTGAAATTACTGATAAATTAGCAAAATGCTTAGTCATTGGGACGAAAAGCTAAAAGCATATTATGTATAGCATGAACACGTCCGTTGTAACAACTATTAAATGGTACTTTGACATGATTGCCTGTACAAACATACATATGGGCGTACCATTTAATCAATTCCTAATATGTAGTCAAATCCTAATTTGTGTCTACTTTATTCATAAACTGAAACTGTATTCAATATACACAGTAAATATATAGCTGAATACACTGGTAAAGAAGCAAACAAAATAGTATTATTGAATTTGAACTGTTGTTCTGTGAAAAAAAAGTATTCTACAGAATGCATGCAAGTAATCCATGTAGTAGAAGAGATTTTATTTTATTACAATGCAACACAGATACTGCAATACTTAAAATTTGTTCATAGACAACATTGTAACAGTGTATCTAGCATAAAGACGCCTTAGTTGCATAGGATATTACCAAGATCAGTGTCTAATACCGTGGATATAGGTCTACATACCTTTACTGAAATGAGTTTTTGTCATGTAAAGCCAGAAATCAAGATAAACCACATCAGACATTTTTCCATCTTTAATGTGACCTTGAACCAACAAAATTCGATAAAGTTAAACATAATATGTAGGACTAATGAGTAACATGTTTTTGTTTGTTACACAGTGACATTAAGGACTAGACATGATTTATCTTGATTTCTGGCTTTGCAACAAAAGAACTTACAATTTCAATAAGGTTATGCAGTGTTTTTATAACTATTGTGGTTTGACTGTATCCCAGAAATAATACATTTATATAAGTAATAACCATTTACTGAATGAATTATTTAAAAGGGTAAGTACAATGTTATAATGTAACTACAAGACTAGGATAACTGCGGGATGCACAGTACCTACACTCCGTGGCTAATTTATAGGCTCCACCAGGTGAGCATTAGGTGAGACCAACTTTTGCCTCTAGAATTGCTTCAAGAGTAGACTGACAGTGCATTCAGAGAAGCCTTTCTGCTCACCACTTGTGTGATTAGCTGCACCTGTGGACTTCCTGTTGGCTTTATGTCTGGCCGTTGTCCTCTGACCTTTCTCACTAGTCAGATGTTTTTACCCTCGGAACCACTGCTGACACCGATTCATTTTCTGAAAATTCTAGACACAGTCGTTTGCTAAAATCCCAGGGTGGCTGATTCTGAGGTGCTGGTACCACCACCAAAAATCAAACCATGCTTAAAATGACCTGGATCAGGGGTAAGGAACCTGATCCATGGAGAGCCGCTGTGGGTGTGGCTTTTTGGGGTGACCTCTTAACAGCCAATAATAAAACAGTGGTTCTCAACTCCAGTCCTGGGGACCTGCTGTTATTGGCTGATTAAGAGGTCATCCCAAAAACCCCAAAGGCTGTTCGAATTAACAAGCAGGTATTCCTGATAAACCGGATCATTTAATATTCATAATTTTATTTACCTTCATTGTAACTAAGTACAATCATCCTCCGCAAAGGATTTTTAAAGTGTAATATTTAGCGTCTGTCTTTAAAAGTTATAAATTATGGGCGAAAGCGGTCTTAGCTCGCCGTGATGTCTTGAATGTACCTGAACCTAATTACAGTGAAATACAAGTAATTGTTGTATCCTTCACTTAAAATTACGATAAGCCAGTGTTTCCCAACCCGGTCCGCTGGGACCCCAGACAGTATACGTTTTTAAAAAATGTAAGCAGACACCGATGGTCTAGGGGTCCCAACAGACTGGGTTGGGAGACACTGAGTTCGAAATATATTTACATTTATTTATTTATATAAAGTTAAGTATAAATTATTATCATTATGAAGTATTTTCTTAGCATTATATTGGCTTGGACATTAAAGTCATTCATGTTCATTCAGTCGAGGTGACTTAGTGGGCAGCATGGTGACTTCAGACCTCTAGGGTTGTGGGTTCGATTTCTTTCCCTATATATGTGTAGTTTGTATGGTTTTGTCCCAAAGACATAAAAGTGAATTGCTGCCCATGAGCCGTGGGTCCCAGCAAAGGCTATGGTGTCAAGACCCTGTGTACACTCTGTACATATAGAAAATCTTTTCATTTCATGAATTGTTCCATTGAAGGTCACTGAAAGCAAACACATTCAGATAATGTATAAAAATGTAAGAATCATAGAAGAGACCTTGACTTTAACTGTAATATTAGCCACTGTTAATACGCTCGCCTTCCTGGTGACACAATCATTTTAATTATTGTGATTAATCCAGAAGAAAGCTATTGCTCCATTAAGCGTACTTTACAAGCTGGTGAATCTGAGAGTAGGAACTTTAATTTATTCTGTTTGAGTTTGTACATGGAATAAAAATAACAAATGGACAGAGGTGTGTTTGTTTCATTTATAATCCTGAAAAATTTGAGGAGATTCTGAATACATGCTGGGGGGGGGGGTTGTGAGTTAATAAAAAAGATTTTTTTTCTTCAGCACAAAACATTTTATGGTCAGAAGTGAACGGCATGCATCAGTCAGAGAGCGCAGAGAGCACCTCGCCTACTGTGATGCAGGATAGAGGAAGCAGGCGTCCTCTCCGAATCAGATGCTGGAACATAAAACAGCATAAAAGAAAAGCTGGATTGCGCCAAACATCGATTTTTCAAGTAAAGTGAAACTGGGAAGCCTATTTACGTTTCAACCTTACAATGACCTAAGTAGTGGTAGAAAGGAGTGGTTAGATACAGCAGAAAGGCACACATCCAGGAAAGGCTGAGCCACGACCTCTGACACTAGTCTGACCGCAAAACTATTTGAATTTGAATTCATTTTTTAGATGAAAATACATAAAAGAGGCTGTTGCTTGTTAAATTTTAAAGGTATGTAAGCTGTCTATGCACTAAACTTCACACGTTCCACTCTGTATCTGGTGTTAAATGTATAATGTCTTATTTTAACATACAAGTCTGAATAAGGGCAATTAAATACTTTTTCAGTTAGCGCACTAAAGAAAAAGTGTCTGTGGTGACAGACCAGTCCCAAAGTCATAGGTATTCCCTGTCTCGCAAGCATTTTTATATGAAAATTACCAGGCGGTCAAGAACGCAAGAAAATCATTCAAAAAAAGAGAGAAACCCATCTTAACAGACCTGATAAACTTCAACATGTAAAATACTCAGACCACCGCAGTTAGAATAGTTATGGTGCAGGTGTTTGACAGACCTTGACCTGAAGTAAGTCAATCAGCAATGCTAAGTTACACGTTTAGCCATGCAGATAGGCTATGTGGTGTCTCTCGCAGGATGTGAGAATACTATATGTAACCTGTGATGCCCCCAACCTTTGATCTCCCACTATGTGACCTCTGCCGCAGACTTACTGGATAAGAGGCGATGACATCTGATAGCCTTTGCCATGCTTTCAATATAAGATATAAAGTTGGGTATTAATATTTCATTATGGACTGAAAAATAACCTGGTTTAATTATAGCTTTGTGAGGCATATGGATTTTCAACTTATGCTTAAACATAAGTCATAAAACCAGAGTTTTAGTGTCCAGTGTTTAAAAAGTACTAAAATTGGACAGAATTATTTAAACTTTTTCTTAGAAATACCAATCAGTTTTCTTAGCACAACACTGAAATAATTTAACTAGTATTAACTAAATCAAAACAAGAAACTAAACACATTAAGATGAAAGTTTCCTTTATTTTACATTTGTTAGCAAAAATGTTTATGTAATACACTTTTACAGTCGACATGAGTGAGAAAATCTAGGAAATGGGATCACATCTTTAATATTGTTCACTCCTAGAACACACTGCAAGTAGCGTTCAAAGCCCATTCCAAACCCACCGTGAGGAACTGAGCCAAACTGTCTCAATTCCAAGTACCTGGGAAGAAAAACAGCAGAAGGCCATTCATTTAAAAAAAGGACAATGAATACAACATCTTGGGCCAATTTTATTGATCATTCTTACCACTGATATTGCTCCTTCATGTCAGCACTGCAGAATAACAAAAGTTATTATTGTAGCAAAGAAAAGTTCAAGTTGTAAAGAAATACTGAAAAAAGTATAATGAACTGAGCATCTCTGCAAGGAGGGCTTACTTTGCTAGCCGTGCCCCCAGGAGCCGCTCCCTCTCCTCTCGGAGAGTGCCCCCACACAGCTCTCCCACCCCTGGCACCAGCAGGTCGACAGCGGCCACCTGGACAGTCACGCCGGGAAACAGAGCAGAGGAAACGAAAATAAAAAAGCAGCTTAACCGAGAGCACAAGAAGCGCGTGGTCTGACAAACTGAGAAAGTAACGCCGATAAACTACCTGCATTAAAACTAAAGCAGCTCAGAACATGCTGCACCAGCACGAAGCTCCCAGTGAAGGGAAGCTCAGCCTACCTGAAATAACTACAGTGTAACGCGAAGCACCCCACCGTTTACATAAATCTAGAAAAGTTCATTTGCATTGGAGCTGGATATGATTTGTGAGGCCTACTTTTAGACAGGACAGATGGCTAGGAAAAAAAAACCTATAGATGCCTTATTTTATTAGAGGCTGCTCAGTTTGTCATTGTCATTGTGGGGTCCCTTACAGTGTGGCGGGGCTCGTCGTTGTTATCCCGGGCGTAGAAAGGCTTCAGCTCATAGGGGTAGTTGATGACGAACACTGGGACGTCACCACAGTGCTTCACCAGGTAGTGCTCGTGCTCTTTTTGCAAATCGCAGCCCCACTGTGAGAGACATAGACCGAGAGACACAGACCGAGAGACACAGACTGAGAGAGTTCAGCAAACAAGACTTTAATACACGAACCCAAAACATGCCTATCTTTTTTTTATTATTACAAAGAAATGAAACAGATTAAATTTCCAGTATGACTGATTTTTTTCCTGTAACATTACGATACCAAAAACAGCAGATCAACAGAAGCAAATGCAATACCTGCCTCTGTTTTGAAAACAAAGTTCTCAGAACTACGTTTCAGCAGGTCAATGGCTTCACTGTAAGTGATCCTAAAACAAAAGCGAGGCGAAGGTACTGCGTCATCAAAAGCTATGGGGTACAAAAAAAGCATTATTACAGAATGCCATAGATAATACAATGTACTTACACCTTGAATTTATTCTTCAGCATGACATGTAGACTGTCCTACAAAGGAAAAACAAAATGTTACAAATAAAATATGATACTGACAGAGCAAACAAAGTTTCCAGTTAAATTTCCTTACCCAATGTCCAGGTGCAACATACTTGTGAAACAACTGTACATCGTCTGCACATTTATCAAGAACTCTCTCTGTGGTCAATTTAAACAGATTCTCCATAACCTGCAATGGAAGTAAACAAATAAAACATTTTGGAAATGATATTTCCTGCAGGGTATACCTACTATTTGAAATTAAATACATACTATCATGGGATAAGACTCGAAGCTAATGCATATCACTTCTGCCTTGCCCAGTCACATAAAAGAAAAAATATTATCTAAGTCTGAAGGCCCAAAAATGTTTAATAAAACTAATTCCTCTGCAAATGCCAAATACTCGGTTATTTCTCAAAACACAAACAAGCCTATCCCAAACAGGCTTGCCATTAGTATATTAAAGGAAGTCCCAATCCTGTAGTTTTCACTGGCAGCATCCTGCAGTTTGCACTCCAGCTAAGCTATCAAATTATTCTTGTTCGAGACCCAATAAATAATTCAAACTACTCTAAGCCAAGTGCTGGGAATCTATTTTTAAGCTCACTACATAAACTTCATTTGTATTTGCTCAGGAATTTGTGCAAAATATATCCACTATATCTATTCCACTGGAATCTTTATCAAAACAATAAATTAATAACTGCTTATGTGCTAAAAGTAAATTCTGTTTCACACTCGGGAAAACAAGTAAAATTTAATCTGAATTCCTTGACTATCACAAATATAAATTAAAAAGAAAAACAGCCCTACATTTATTTTAAGTAATTTGTGGTTCTGAATTTATTTAATCAATCGTAGGCAACTAATGCAGTTCCCATATGAAACAAACAAGAAGCAAACAGACTGACTGGAACAGGAGCTGAAATCAACTGCTGGGAAAAAAATTCAAAATTAGCATGCAGTTTGCTTGGCCCACTGAAGCTCTTAAAAATTGGACCATTGTAACCTTAGGAAAGCAAAGAGCAGAACATCTGCACTAAAAAGTACACGGTTTACCATCATGATGTCCTCCAGCGACTCTGTGAAAGCGATCTCAGCTTCCACCATGTAAAACTCTGCCAGGTGGTGTCTGCTTTGAGAGTTTTCTGCTCGGAAAGTCGGGCCGAACGTGTAAACGCGTGAAAAAGCCCTTAAAAGGAAAAAAAACACACATCCACGTCAATATTTATGGTCAGCCTCACAACAGCCACACTCTGTGGGCATTTAATTTTTCCTAAAATGAATCCGGCTGATTTCCCCATGAGAATGTATCTTTAGTTAGACAGAGGGAGTGAAATTGTCATGGGAGAAAACGACCGGCCAGTGGGGTTGTTAAATCACTCTATCCATCTCTCTCATATGTGAAGATATTAACTGAGGCGTCGTGGTCCTTCTTGTGCCGGTAAAGCTTAGCAGACCCTGACATCTACCGTGATCCTGGCTGCAGGACATTTTTGTCCCATGACATGTCTCACCAATAACAAATTTTACTTCTCATGTTCCCCTCTGTCATCATCACATAGCTCTGTAGGAACTTCACAGTGGAGTCATTAATTGAGTGGGATAAACTGCTGAGTCTCCTCCGAAACGAAGGGAAATGCGTCTTCAAAGGTTTACTTCTGCTTCATCAAAATCTTGTCTAAAAGCTTGTAAAATTAGGTACTGCTCTCAAAGCCAGAGTCAATTTCAGGGTAAAAGTTAATTAACAACTGACTCTGCTACTTCCCTTTCAATAGCATTCAGCATAATATGTAGCACCACAGCTAATCTTACCCATCCAATCCTGTCTGCGTCAACCACCCACGCCCATTACACTGACATTTTAATGTGCAAACAGGATCTCTGTCTAGGTAGTAGAAAATTTGAATGAATGAATTAAATAAACATGTTTATAACCTGAAATAAATAAACCTTCCATGCAATTCATGCATTCATGCAAATAATAATTGACAGCCAATTACTATAGGATATAATACTAATCTTCATTAAAAAACTGATTCAACAAACTGCTTAGGGTATGCTGAATAAAAAAAAGTAAAGTCACCCATTCATATTCCTGAGGGTCAGGGGCAGAAAATCCCAGCGAAAGTGAAAATAGCGCAAATAATATTTGGACCCGTCATTAAAAATGCTAAATAAACAGCACAGAAATGTTTAAAAGTACAAGAACCGTGAGTTTCCTCAGTCACGGAGATGGCCAACACATGACGCTGGTCGACAAGACAAACAAATATTGAATAACATTAATATTTACAGTAGCAGTCAAAAGCCACCTACAAAGGAGAGCGATCTTGTCGCATCACATGACCTGACCAGCAGACCTAAACACAACAGAAATGGTTTGGGAGGAGTTTGATCAGAGAGTGAAGGACAAGTGGCCAATGAGAGTTCAGCATATATGTGGGACTTCCTTCAGGACAGCTGGAAAAGCATCTCAGGAGGTCACCTCACGAAACCGGTTTTAATCAGTTGGGGGTCTAGAACACATTAAATTCATATATAATATTTCTTATGGTGTAATTCAACATGGACCTCGAACAAATCACACCTCGACCAGCCTTCTGGACTGAATTAAGTCCATGTTCCAAGGTATGGCTGTACACACTATTCAGATTGACTACTGACACCTATGGGCAGACTCCTGCAATTACACACAGATCTTGCTACATTCTTCTCTACTTACAGTAAGCTGCCCACCTGCCCAAACATACATCTGGCCTCATGCATTTATCACTGATGGCACTTCTGCCTCCCAGAACGACAAGCTGACTCACCCAGTCATGACCTCTAGATGAAGCTGTCCAGAAACAGTCAGGAAAGTCGGGATGGAGAAGAAGTGCACCTGGGTTTCTTCCGGGTTTTTATCCTGACCTGAGGGCTAGAGGTCAGAGTTTATGTTATTAAATATCAAACACAAGCAGAAGAATGCTACGGAAGCCATGTGTACGGAGCAGAACACAAAGCAAGACCGGCTGTAATCAGCAGGCATGTATGAAAGCGACAAATTCCAGATCAAAATGCACGTTCGTGTTCGTGTTGTGTTGTTAGAAACAGACTAATAAGAATATCAATAAATAAATAAACTTACTCACTTCAACCTTAAACAGTTCACCAGCTCCTTCACAGTCATTTGAAGTGATGATTGGCGTATGAACATGCAAAAATCCATTCTCCTAAAAAAAAAAAAAAAAAAGACTTGTGCTAAATATGCAAGCGTGTTAAACGGATGGATGGATCTCATAATAAATCGCAGTACTAAAATAATACAAGAATTCAGTTTTACATCATTACAGTGTAACTCACAACTTAATTATGATTCAAGAAGTTTTGGCAGAGCATAATAATCCATCCATTTTTGTAGCTGCTTAGCTAAGCAGAATTACTATGAACAGCAGTCTATGTCAGGGGAACAGCAGTCTATTTCAAGAGAACAGCAGTCTATTTCAGGAATGCTAGGCAGAGCACATGATGGGTAGTTTAGCAATTAGAGACACTGGCTAAAACACTACCTCACACATTTTACACAGTACCAGCAGAATACAGCATTTCCACTGACACTGCTGACGGTGAATAGATCCTCACCTTAAAAAATGCCTGAATGGCAGATGTGGCCTCACTCCGTATCCTCAGCAAAGAGCTAAATGTGTTTGTTTTACAGCGCAAATGGGGAAACTGCCTGATGTATTCCATATCATGTCTTTCCTTTACTTTAAATGGAAAATCCTGAAAAAGACAAATATGTCAGTGTCCATAACAGAGATTTATTTTGTGTAGGGCAAACTTACCAAACTCTTCAACAGACTTGGTGAGTCTTTTATAAACACTGATAATCTCATCTTGTCTCAATATCTCTTAGAAATATATGCTATGAAACGTTCAAATTGATTCAGGTCCTAAGTGTTTCATTTTGTGATTATTTTGAGACATCTTCAGTTTTAATCCTATATTTGGTGATACTGCAATTAAACAAAATCTGTTTTAATTAAAACAATTTGTGAGTAAGGCCGTGTCCTATATCGTAATGTCCCCAACCTGCTACAAATGAAACTTACCAAAGGGTCACACTGCCCAGCTACCAGGATCTGCTGTGCATGGAGCTCAACATTCTGCTTTTTGTGAGAACTTCTTGTCAGACTTCCAGAGATTTGCACAGAACTTCCAAATGTAAGATTCCTAATTTTTAGAAAGACAATATATATATATATATATATATATATATATATATATATATATATATATATATATATGCAAATTATCCAACAAGCAAGAGGTTAGATAAAAATTATGTACTGGCAATTTTATCCACAAAGTCACATCACAGTAAATTCCATATTCCACAGTCCATGCATTAAGATCTAAAATTCATCATTGAATTACAATTCAGTACAATGATATTTTGCAATAAAAAAATTCTTACAACAAAAAAATAACTGGTATATAATGGCAGTTTGACCAATTTGGAAGTAATGTACCACACCCTTTTCCTTATAGAAAGAAAATTTTCAGGGCTTGTGGAAAGATGACAGCCACAACGATCTTGTAAAACAGATATATTTTTTTTATATAAATTCCAGATGTCACTCTACTTTTATGAAGTAGCTGAAAAGCACAAGAATGTTTAAAGCAATGCATTTCCATATTTTGAGCAAGGCTGTAGCTTTTCAACCAATTTGCTAATTCTCATAACTTGAGTCTTCTCAATAATCCCAAACTAATCATTCTGAAAAGGCGCACTTGTCATTCAGTTGTGGATCAGCGACCACTTGGAGACTCTTCTTCGAGCTGCCGTCATTGACATCGAGGAAGAGAACATTCTTCTGTGCTCGAACAGATCGGACCCAGCCCTTGGATGGGGAAAAATAAACAGGCAACAAATCTGCATATAAACCCTTCCATTAATAATTAAATTGTTCATTTCCTTAACTTTACTATTTTACATTTTAAATTAATTAACAATCATTCCATTTAACTTTAAATTAACGCAGGACCAGACGTGTCAGAGGGGCGTGGATATCTTGGCAGATTCGAGGGAGTCTTCAATACAACAAAAGTGACATCACTGCTCTACAAATACTACCGTGGGGGACCCGACCCCCCCAGTCCAAGCCGTCAGGGAGCCCAGAATCTCCAGCTATGACCCCCCCCCCCCGCTTATGCCTGTTTACAAGTGAACCAAGAAACCCTATCGGAAAATAAGCACGTAGATGTGTTATTCAAGCGATCACAGTAAAGCACATTTATATTACATGCATTTCCTTTGTTTCAATATTTCAAATACTACGTGGCTTAGTGCACAGCCCAAAAGCCACCCCCCAGCCAGTTTCAGTGGATGCCTGCATTTTACAGTAGCTCCATGAGTTTTATAGTCCAACAAATTAATGCATATCTCTTCATTAAAATATTTTTTTCAGGTAGAATTAGAAAGCTTTTGATCACACTGTTTTTTTTTTCAGAAAAGCTTTCACTATATAACCTGATTAAAGGCCTCCCTCTTTTCCTTAATAATTTATTAGTATGCTAATACAGCATACAGCATAATACAGCAACTCGTAAACCAATTAGTACCATAACAGAATACTTACTTATGTTAAATAACGTGTACTATAACTCAATTATACACCAACAAAAATACAGCGTTACAATAAATGACATGTACTACCTGTATTTTTACATGATTTCCGACTTCATCTCCATTAAGCGCTTCGCAAATTCTCAGTTTCCTAAACGCTATATGACAGCAATATTTGAAGTTGAAGAATATTGAGCCACGGACACATGACTTTCTCCTGAGAATATTTACAGACCCAACTTGTAACATTCTTTATACTTCCTAGTCACTTTGTTGTTTGATAGATATTATTTCAAGTGCAATCAAAAATACAGAATTCTCTAGCACTGGCTATAGCAGAAATAAAAAATCTTGAGTTGTTTCATCTGCAAACTGGTCACGCATTACCTACTGTGCGAAAGCCGAACACTTCCTGTTTGACATATACCGTAATACACTGTGTTGAAGGACACCACAATTAAACAGGAAAAAAATAGGAAACTTTCCTACGATTAGTGTCCTCAAAAATCCTACATCCTCTGTTTTCATTGTAAAGTATGGACAGTGCGTTATTTTACAAACACTCGAATCAATTTGATTTATTATATATTCGCCATATAGCTGATATTTACTTGGAAAGTATGGTGCTTATTGGTACAACGCATATCCTATACATTTGACCTTTGTTTGTCCTATCGAAGTTTTCTCATAATTTCGGCGAACAATTGAGCGATTATTTTACAGGGGTCAATCCGCAGCTTTCTCCTACGGATAACCGTAAAGACACATACTTTATTCTTCTACTTCTTGGAGTTATGGGAGGGCGGCAACCAGTTTACAGATGCATTACCGCCACCTACTGGATCCGAGTCACGACTTTTTTTTTAAACTGGAGAAGGCACACTGGTCTTCTACTTTTAAATCGAGGATATTATTCAAAATCTGCTCGGAAAATACGCATCAGGATCCCTAATTGCGTTTGAATTATATAAAACAGAAAGTGCAAACCAGGTAGAAGGAAATGTTGTATTGCGAAGCTGTGTGACAGGGTGAGGGCATCGTTGAAGGTGAAATCTGCCTTCAATCAGTGACTGATTAATTCACAAGAACTCCAGCCACCTTTAAGCAAACCCAATACTTTCACTTGTATATCCTGGCAAATTTATATAGCTCTTTTTCCACTGCAACTTGTGACAGTGCATTCTTCGTCTAAGGGATCGCGAGAGTAAAAAAGAAGGGGGGAATTTTGAGCTGGGTTGCCAACACTTACGAGTCTACCGTAGCATTCACGCATGAAATCTTACGGTAAATCTATATTTTTTCATTATAAACCTAAAATTGACTACATCAAAAACCTTGGACCTTTGCAATCACTAGAAACTATTTATAAGTTAAAACTGTTACGTGCATGCGTGTCTTGCGGCGGTTTACGCTGATTGGTCCATTTTCGTATCATGGTCGATTCCTGTGATTGGACAACAGGTCCTCTCAAAAATTTAAAATACACTAACCCGGAAGCAGTTTTTATTTTTAGTTGTAAAAAGTTGTGTTATTCGTTTGAGACAACTAGATTTTAGTTATTAAAATAAGCGCAAACATCGGGCTGTATATTTATTCAGATGACCCTGTTTTTTCTTTTATTTCCCAGTATTAAATTTTTTTGGTTATAATGACTTTTTTTAAATTGACTTTTCTAAAATGCTATGTTTTGTCACTTCAAGATTCATGTGTTTCGTACCCATGTTGTCAAAACTGTTCATCCAAGTTACACCGAAACCAGACAGAGCAAAGGTAAGTAAAGCTGTGAATGCAGTAACTTTTGTAAATGTTTATTTCTCATTTAATTTTGTGTTTTGTCTGAAAGTCCACCTTTATTACGATGGATTAGTTGTTAATGATGGCAGACACGTGTCTTGTAGGTTCAGATTTATTAAAAATGGCATACATTGTTATAATTAAATGGTTTATGTATTATTTTAGCACGTGGACTACAATGATGTATATTTACTGTGATGAATATCTTCATTCTCTTTTTTTTATTTTCCTTATAACAGATACAGATGCCAAAAATGTGGATTCGCATGTGAGATCGAAAATGTCAGTCACAGATATAAGTTATCGCTTAAAGTTGCAAGAGACTGTGACATATTTGGATTGACTCTTTTTGGTAGCTGTTTAAATCCTCACTTTGGTGCTTCTGCAGATTGTCTGCAAAGGTAAAGCTGTGATTTCAATTCATTTATAATACACCCATCTATCTTCCATCTGCAGTACAGGGTTGTGTTGGGGGGGCACAGGGCATAAGGCAGGGTTGTACCGTGGATGGGATGCCATTATGCTAAGTACTGAAAGTCACACACTTGCACACTATGGGAAATCTAGAGACATCTGGAGTACCTGTAGGCAACACAA
The DNA here is from genome assembly GCF_023856365.1 of Brienomyrus brachyistius. Classification (NCBI taxonomy): domain Eukaryota; kingdom Metazoa; phylum Chordata; class Actinopteri; order Osteoglossiformes; family Mormyridae; genus Brienomyrus; species Brienomyrus brachyistius. The sequence continues at coordinate 7,781,867 of NC_064550.1, read as the reverse complement.
ACACATGGAAACACCAGACACAACACCAGGGGTGGGAATTGAACACACAACCTTGGAGGTATGAGATCACAGTTGGCATCATGCTGAAGTGAAATTTGAAATAACGCGCGTCCCATACCTTTGTATGTTTTAAAGCATTGATCACTGAATGAAGTTTAAACCTTCTGTGTTTTTTTTCCTTCAGAAACACAGAACATGGTTATGGTAACAAAGAAAGAAATGTATTGGAAGATAATGTTAATAGGTTTTTTTTTGTGTCTGTAGACTGTTGGAGGAATCAAAGGCAGAATGTTCACAAACTGATGTGCAACAATTACTTACCAAGGCAGTGGATGACTGTTTTGTGGGAAGGTGCTTTTTATTTGGCATAAAGGTACAAGTGCTTAAAATTGGTTACAAAGAATGTGTACATGCACAGCTTAATATAAAATAAAGTACAATTGCAAATGTTCTTTCTCCAAACAGATGCCTGACTTTGACGTAGATGGATCCACTTCTACAAGTAATAGCTTTTCTTCCTCACTGAAAAGAATAAAGATCTCAGGAAGCTTCATTGCCAGCCGAATGATTTTGCCAAATTCAGCTGTTATCAGCTGCTCTGTTGTAACCTATTTTAAGAAACTTTTTCAGGCAGCTCAGCTTTCAGAATTCAGTGTCTCACAGCAACCTAGGAAATTATTAGATACCCAACATCATAATAGTACAATACTTAATAGCTGTGAATGTACTTTGGCCTCACATGGAGGATCACACTCACAGCGCACCAGTGGAACCCACAATGACCCAGGATATTTCCAGCAGTCACTTGGAATAATAACATTTTTAACAGAACTTTCTTACTCTGAGCCAGATGGAAGTGCTGTGGTTGATTCATCTAAACAAATAACAGAAGAGCGATCTAGGACTGAGATGCCTAATCCATTGTGCTCTTGCTTCTGTTCCTTAGACACGCAGGGGAAATGTACACATAAAGAGACATTATGCAACTGTAACTTTGCAGTTTTGGAAGGGGATGGTAATGCATCAGTTGTTTTATGGGAGGATAAATCTTTCTCAGATGTCTCGGGTGAATTTATTCTTAAAGCAGGCAGGAGTTCAGAAGCATTGACTGAAAACAATGTCTGTACTTTAGACAAGGAAGATGCTAAGCTAACGAGCGTAATTCATATTTGTGAATCGCGTGTGCCAGTAGTGTCTCACAATGGAAATCCTTCAGATTACTCATGTAATTCGAAATGTGATGTTTTGTCCAACAGTGAAGAGAATACAAGCAAGGAGACTATTGACAAAATTCAGTCACTAATTCCGCATTCATCACTAACCCAACAGAGAAATGAGAATGAGTTGGCAAGCATGATATTAAGAGAGCCTAAACCGAATGCTCTGACAGAGAACAGTATTTCACATCTCAGTTACTGGGATACATTTCAGAGTGAATGTATAAGTAATGTTAAAGATTACAGTGACGAGTCCACTAATATGGATGACGGAGCAAAAAGACAGACCAAATATTTTACTAGTAATTGCTCAACTCAAAAAGAACCGGACGGCAACAATGTTACTATAAAGGACTGGAAATGCAAAACGGAAGCGATTCCACAAAGAAGCATCTCTTGGCTTGAAGACGTTCCTAATTTCTCACTTGACCTGTTTAATGGCTATGAAGAGAGCCACGTTCATGGAGAGGAAAAAAGCAAAGGGCTAAGCTACAGGAATTGCTTATTTGTGAAACAGAACTGTAATGGAACTTTATGGGCAAATCCAATGAAAACGAAACACGACTGCAGTTCGAATGTATCTGAGCCAGACTTATCAGACTCACTTGAATTTGTTCCTTTTTGTCAGTCAACTCCTATTTCAAAGAATCCTCAATCTCCAAAGACAATTCAGTATAAGAACAAAAACCAAGTGCAAAGAGACCATCTATTGACCAAATTCCACCTGAAGAGACATTATGATGATCGTAAAACACAGGACGCAGATAAACGTCTAAGGTCACCGAAAAGTGACTCTCAGAATCTCCTTCCCCCCTCCATGCACAAGATTCCACTTTTGTCTGTACATGAAAGGTTAATGGGAGGCATGAAATGTGCATGTAGCCATGAGAAGGGCTACACAAGAGTGCATCTCAGAGATCTGGATGGGAATTATCAAAGAAAATCAGACCCTGCTCACGAAAAGATGAATAAGACTGAAGCAAAATCAAACCACTCGCATTCTCTCTCAAGGTCAGAGAAGTGGGACTGTTCAGAGACGGTGGATATGAAAAGATCCCATGAATGCACCGATTTTAAACGTACTCCATATAGTGCTGATATTTCCAGCTTCACTGCTGAGAATAGCAGTATGTTATGCAACTGGTCTGTAGACCTTTTTGCTGACTGATGTAACATTTTCTTACCCTACGAAACAACACATTAGGCCGTAATGGAATGATTGTAAGCTATCATGTAAAGTATGTCATTATGTGCCTCTTTTGCCAGTAATATGCTACGTGATTTTTGTAAGAACAAATTTTTACATATATTATTTTAAATGGTTCCAATTCCCTACTAATTTATAATTTTACTAGGTAATGCACAAGGATTTTTTTTTTAAATGTTACATTTTCCTACTTATAAAGAAAAAGATGATTATAGATGATTTGAATGTTGATTGGCTGAATATGTAAATGAAGCGTTTGAGTTAATACATTTTCAGCTGAACTAAGAACATTTACATAATATTATTACTCGTATCAGTGTATAAACACACTTGACCCATAGATTTGTTCTAAATTTCTAAGCAATTAGACCATCTGCTGCACTTGGTGAACTAACGGCAAAATTGGAGTTTCCTCGGTCCTGCTAGTGTAAGTACTGTCATTCTTTATGGATGCTATTTTTGCTCTACATGTAGAGAAATCTCTTGTGTATGTACTTATTAATTTTTTTATGTTGAAAGATAAAGTCCATCTTCTTTGATTTAACTGTGGTGTGTGAGTGTCTGAGTGAAAGAATCCTTTGCATATGTAAGTAAAATATCTATATATCTTTTACAGGTACAGTACTAGGCTGAGGCTAATTTGGTGATTTCCATCATGTTTTTGTACCAGAACTACAATTATCAAAATTGTTGCATTTCCTCTCACGATAATTTTACTCCTTTGTTGTGTGCTGTGCATAACATAAAATTTCAACTATATTCAGTTGTTATGCAAATCCTTATCCATTTCACATTTTGCGGACATATTGTAACAGTGATGATCTGGGGGTGTTCCACAAAGCAGGATTTCTTTCTTAGCCGGAGAACAAGGTGGTTTTAAAGTAGCCAGGGCTAAATGCACTTACATTTAGCTCAGAGCACCTTAAATTTGACAAGTTATCCAGCTAAGCAAGAAGCCCTGCTTAATCTAACACCCCTGGAACTGGTGAAATTTTTAGAGAAATCACATTAAAATAGAAGCAGTGTAGTCTAGTGGAAAGTTTCCATGGAAATGTTAACATGGGAATTTTGGGATTTTATAATGCACTGCAAGCCGGTGGTCATTTTCTGGAACACAATTTTGTAGCTATTTTTGGTTTCTGTTTTTTTTACAGCTTTACATGTGTATGTATTTGATTCTTACTGGATGAGGTGAAAGGCCAAGCTATGATAAATCCATCTTTTTTGTTTTAGTTTTAAAAATAAAATTGAACTAAAATGTAATACACAGTGGGACCCCTGTATCTGCAGTTTCAGTAGCCGTGGTTTCAGTTTACCGCAGTGCAAAATAAAAATCGGAAATTTCTAGAAATAGTTTGTAATTTTCAGCCTGCATGTTGAGCGAGCGCAGGCTGTAACATGGTGAAATCCATCAGCCCAGTTGCACCCAGTAAATGACTAACTCCCATTGTCTTCCCCACAGACTCTTACTTTATAATCAATAGCAATCATTAGTAAATTACCATATGCTACATTTTGAGTATTTGTTTTTTGATAATCCAACCCACTGTTATGATAGACTTTGTAATTATTAGTAACAGAGTGGATTGTAGAATTTTAAACTGCTTGGTTCAATTAGGATATATTTCTTTGTACAGTAGGAAAACGACCAAGAACAACCTACATGTCAGGTATGAAAAGTCAAAAATGAGCCTAAAAGCAAATTCTGACAGTCTCTCCAAGCACGAATGAAATCCTACACCGACATACAGTATCATGTTGGTCTGGCTAATAAAGAATGATTGACATAACAATTATGTTTCCCTATTTCACAGTTGTTAGACTAGATGGGCGCCATTTGCTGTCCCATCTCATTCTGTCTGATTTTCTTGGCTCCTCAGCCGTTCTTCATAGCCTGTATATGTATATATGTGAGCTCTGTGTTTTTCCAGCCCAAAAAGCCTTTCATATCCATTACATTAAAACAGTTTGTCGTCACCACTCCTGGAATGTGACTAAAGCTCCTGCCTAGCTTTGGACATCAGATTGACTCAAACTGCCTCTCAACACCATTATATATATACCATACCATATATATATATATATATATTATATATTATGTATTCATTTCTTAAACAATAATAATAATTTCTTCAGCTAATATGGCAGCAACAATAAATCCATCAATATTTCTTCAGCTGACCCTTCCTTTTGTGCATTTTCAGGGCTCATTTCCGTAACAGCAGAGGCCCCCTATTGATCTGTGTGAGAAATGCACTCGTAACACTCATAAGTACCCTTTTTTCTACAGATAACAGAACTCAAGTATGACAGTCAGTAATTATTTAAATGCATTCCACAGCTGTGTCCCTAAAGAGGAGCATTTGAAGCTTGTCTCTACATTTTTCTTTAATAAAGTCCTGAAAGATATTTATTTTATGTCTACTCGGGTTTAAAGCCGACAGAATGTTTGTAAAACAAAACTATATGCTTATGCTGTAAAGATAAATCAGTGTCTGCTGTAGTTCATCTTCTACCTTCTCATATAAAATACATTTCAATTTGAAATGTATAAAACCTTTTAATTTCTGTGATTTTGAGGCACATTTCTGGTCATTCAGGCGCCACCTATGACCAAATTCCCCCTCTTGACAGGGTCAGCAGGTTTTGGGTGAAAGTATCCTGGTACACAATTCCAGTTGTATCAATGACCCTTCTAATAAGTCTGCATGCTGCAATTTGTAGGGTGTGTTTAGTAAGACTTTCCTTTGTGCAGGTTTTTCAAAGAGCTTGTTGACACAATGCTGTCTGAGATTCCCATAAACTGCGCAGTTATGAGACCTGATCTTTGGCTTCTTTGACTCCCTCACTGTGTGTGTGGGAGCAAGAAACACAAACATCATCTTCTTGGCAAATCTGCAACTGTTCCAGACTCCTAAAACTTTGTCATGATTGCTCCGATTGTCGTTATCAGTATTTTCAACTGTATTTTGTACCACTGCCTAATCTGTCTAGATCAACTGTCACCTGGTTTAAATTGAGACGTCTTTGATCACAAAAGGAATTCATGTGAATTCATATACAGTATATTATCCAGAATCTCAGGAACCACAATACAGTTCCTGGAGACTAATTAAAAAAAGTTCTGTTTTATTTGAAATATTCTTTAGGGGTGCCAGTAATTTTGGAACTTGAATGTTTTGTAGGAATATTATACATTTTATATATATATATTTTTTTTTTTCAATAAACTCTTTCGCATTCGAATGATTGTGTTAAATCTATAGCTGCCCTAAATGCTTAAAAACAACATTTGAAATGTATGCTCTTAATTTTTTGCTCATGAAGGGTGCCAATTATTCAGTGAACTATACATGAGGTCTATAAATATGTTTATATTAAACTGCAGAAGGTGCACTTTAATCATGTCTGAATTGTTTTATTTGAAACTTTATACTGTGGAGCAGAGGGGTAAATCGAGGAAAAATATGTCCTTCTCCCAAACACTATCGAGGGCACTACATAAACTATTCTTATTAAATATTCTTTTAATAAGTAAAAAATACAGTAAACTAAATACCCCATAACATGCACTTAGTAATTGAATGTAGTGACAGGAAAATATGTTGCTAATTTACATTTCTGAAATAGATTAATGAATATTTCTCCTTTATTGGATAACTAATATCTTCAAAGTCAAGGCCAGTGCACATTAGACAAAACCACTGAACAGCCCAGCTAGGAATGTAACTCTAGCTGGGCTGTGAATCAGATACAGAAATGAAGGTCTCACATGTAGTATACAAACATACTGTGCAGCACTAATATACTGTTGCACATAACTGTCAGACTGGTTATATTAAAATTGAAAAGAAATATACAAATAAAGGATTACAGTAATATTTAAAAAGCCCTTTTTATACAGATCCTTCAAGAACTGACTGTTAAAGAATGCAAATACTGTCAATATAATACGCATGTACTTAAATTACAAATTAGAGCCTGAAAGAAATAATACTTTCAACTATAAAAAAGATAAACTAAGTCTTCATAACTTCATAGTTACACAGGAAAAAAAATACTGAATAGCTAATACTAAATAAAATTTTCCAGTTCAAAATATCCAGGACAAACATTAAAATGTGGAAAGAAATCTCATGCGTGCTGCATGCCTCGTAAATGTCCTTTGAAGTATCGCAAAGCTGACAGATGTACTGGGTGGTGCATTTTACACAGATCAAACCTTTTACGGTCCAGTTTAAAATGGAGAAAGGGTAATGCTTCACATTGACTGGACCTTCATAATGCATTCATAGAACATTCAGTGCACCTTCATAATGCATTCATAGAACATTCAGTGCACCTTCATAATGCATTCATAGAACATTCATAAGCAGCATGTAAGTATACCTTCCTATATCCTTACATACCTTAACAGCTTTAATATACATTAAATAAACATTATTTTGTTGTTTAATCATAAAATACTTGTTACTTATATATATTTAAACTTATAGTTATGGTATGTTTGGATGTTAGGGTATACTGTGCTTTGAATGCATTATGAAGGTGCGGCTGATGTAAAGTGTTAGAGAAAATCCTATAGAAATATTTAAGTCAATGTTACTTCACAGATTTGACTTTATTGATCAGCACTGAAAGCAAAAGACTTGTGATAAGCCTTCTTTGTCTCGGATTATCTGAAGGTCAAAGTCCCTGTATGAGTGGAAAATAAAAATGTGTAAGATGCTGTGTGACTGTTCAGATTCCCGCCAAGCACAGGCTAAACCTTTTGTTAATACTTATTTACACAAATCAGAGATTATTTCCAGATCCTTTACTTTCACTGCCACTACAGATCAGTCTTCCTGCTTCTGAGATTTCATCCATTACTCAAAGCTATGAACATAACCCAGCAGGCCTTAAGGCGGAGGAAGTGTCCGATAACCCATGAAAACGTCAAAAAAGGAAAAATCGGCTTTCACCAATTTACTCTTCAAATAACTGAACGTGAAGATAATTAACTGCTTTGTATGGATTCAAGATAAATCATTAATATTACAGTGGCCATTACCAGGGTGTTTTAATTGAATTTTGGTTCCTAATACACAGGTGTGTAAAGTGATGAGGATGACATACTGTACCACTGAGATGTAACTTGTTACATTTGTATTCAAATAATTAATACAACATAATAGCAATACTTAAGGCAACCCGTTCAGTGCTGTTAACGAGCCTGACGGTTAAAATGACCATTGGGTATTATGGCCATTTCACAATTCATGACAGAAACTAAAACTAATGGTTTTTAAAAACTGTACTGTTGACACAAATAATCGTTTAGTGGCCATTATATTTGTTTTCAACAGCTAGATTAAGTTCTGCTTTGGAGAATGTAGGTACTGTGGGACACAACCAACAGTACATTTATCCATGAAAAGTAGCGTTTCCCCTTTTTTGGTAGTGTTATAATACACACACATACACATGTATATGCGTGTATAGGCAGGCAGCTCGACTGACGTACGTAGCCCATCCCACAAATCCTTCTACACAACAAAAGTCCCCTAAGTGAGATTTACCTTCCCATGCCATTCAAGACAACTTACAGCAAAAAAACACTTAAGCCAGAAATATACTAGTAACACATTCTAAATAACACATATTAAATAAATGAAAAGGTAAAGTGTACATTTACTTACACGCGGATGTTGCCTTTTTTGCATTAGTGCTTCCGTAAACTCTCCAAATATTTTTTGCCCAAGTCTGGATTTACTTAAAAATCGGCTTTACGCAAGTCGAGAGCTGCCTATGTTTGTATGCGTGTGTGTGTACACACACACACACACACACAAACACACACATACACACATGTACACATATATATGTGCTGTGCTTTTGCAGTTTCATCTAGAATTGAAGGCAAATCCATCCAAACCAAGTTTCTTTATAAGTAGCAGTTTAAAAATCTAAAAATCTATCAAGGACACAAAATGTGCGATCGCTCCACACCACCATGTCTCACTTAAGGGGAAAGGAAAGAATGAAGTTCATCACTGAAGTGACACAGGCCACCTGCGTTTATGGCAGAATCGTGCCGACTGCTAAACAGCTAACGAAAGCTACAGCAGTTCAAGTAGCTTATGCTTCTGCCCTCCCCAGGCATGACGGACACATCGTTGTTCACCAGGACATTCTGTTTGGCCTCTTGTATCAGTTCACAGGCCAAGTCCAGGAACAGCTTCTCCACATTGTCTGCCTCTTTCGCCGACGTCTCCAGGTAATGCATGTTTTGCGCCTCTGCAAACTCTTCTGCTCTCTGTCGGGAAACTTCCCGTTTGTCAGCCAAGTCAATTTTATTCCCTGCAAAACAAAAAATATTCAGTTACAGGAAGCCAATTATTAAATTATCAAATTCAATGATTAAAGGAAGGGAATAAAAAAAACTAGGATTCAATAAATGTATCAGCTCACTAGTACACAAGTGTGCATGGAGGAAAAAATATTAAATATTACAAATGACGTAACACTATGGTAGCAAGTTGTCCAAATTAAAGTCGATCTTATTATCCTTCTTCAAAAATTCCTTTTTCATCATTAGCAATCAAGCAAGCAGTGATGTTGCAATGCTATAAGAATAGTACTACAAGACTGAGTAATATAGATTTTATAAAAGCATGTTTTAATGTAATTTGTGTTTTTTTTCCTTTCCAATCCCTTTAAATGTTTTAGTATAGCGCCATAATTTTGCCTGATGTGTCACCTAAGATCAGTGATCAAAATGTGCAAACTGCAGTACTGACAAGATTAACTAGTATACTTGTCAGGTCTTTTGTTAGGGGAAAAATGTACATCCAGTTTGTTTGCATTAAACATAGTTTGTTGTCAGTTAATCTTTAATTGTGAGGACACCTATATACACGACAGTATATACTGATCCTCCAATATTTTAGTTTCATAGTACAGGCTTCATTATTAAAGGAATTTCTTTATGGTAATTATAGTACTTTCAAGTCTTCACATGAACATCGGCCTACACAACAATTTTTGACACGAGAAATTTTGTAGTATTACAGACTGAGTTTTCAATATGTATTAACTTTACCTGTAGCCAACAGACTGGTCATAAAAAGGGCATGATTTCAAAATATGCTCTATATCATCTAATTATAATGAGCTGGTTCAGTACAGGAACCACTAATCAATTATAACTTCAATTTCTTCATTATGGAGGCACATGTAGTGCTTCCTATGGAAGAGTACAAGACATGTCTTCCACACTACCAGCATTCCCAATAGCACGCATATGCACAGACCAGACAGCAAAAATCAATAGGTAAGAGTCAAAAACAGAACTAAAGGCAATGGCTTTTGATGAAATTAAGCAGTAAATGCACCCACAAAAATGAGTTCTCTGAAATTTAAGTATTATAGTCGATGTGCCAGTTTTTAATCCCCATCCTGACCATACCCCAATGCTCGTCCAGAAAACATATGAAATTCTAAAGCTCTCCTAATCCTAACTGTCAATGTCCATAACCACCTATTACTTCAGTACCCTCTGACTGCACGCTGACACTATACAAGGCTAGCAGAACAGCCTAGTGCTACAGACTATAGTGATTTCTGTATGTAATTTGAAGAGTACAAACATTCTGCATGTTCATATTACTTACAAACCATACCGCTTAAGTTCTGAACAGAGATAGAGAGATAAAGGCATGTTTCTGATACATATTTTAAAATCATCTCTCACCAACTAAGACTGTGATGACTTTGTTGTTGGCGTACTGCTCGATCTCCCTCAGCCACTCCGGAAGGCACCGGAAGGAGTCCTCACAGGTGATGTCATACGTAAGGATAAGCGCATTGGCACTGCGGTAGTAGCTCTGGGTGATGGACCTGAACCTCTCCTGTCCTGCCGTGTCCCAGATTTGCAACTGTGGAATGTTGTTAAGAACACCAGTGATAACATGCAAGAATGGGAGCAGATTGTGCTTTTAATGTTTTTCACATACAGATTTAGAACTACAAAAAAAATGCATTTCACCACTAACTAAAATATACAGTTTTCATCTTGTTCTGTCAATATATACAAGTTAATTGGTTAGTATTAACAAAAGACCCTCCTATCTGCGATTTCACAAGCGAATTAAAATCAAAATAAGTGCTGCGGGCAGGAGAATTTAGCATTACAGCAAACTTGAACCAGGTTAGATGGCTACTGGTTTTTACAGTAACTGCAGCACAAATACATCATTCAGCATTTTAATTTCAGCATCACACAACTCATGTTCGCTAAGCATTTCTGACAACTTGAGAAAACATACCTTTACTTTCTGCCCTCTAATCTCCACTGTCTTAATCATGAAGTCAACGCCAATGGTGGCTCCTTGACCGGGTGGAAAGAGGCCCTGAAATGTGACACAGCAGAATGACAGGGGGGGTTGCGTGGGTGGGGGGGGGGGAGATAGGAAAATACAATATTAGTAAATAACATAAATGCAGTGACAATAAAAATACGTCTTAGCTCCGCCCCATCGGACTGATTTATCGGATCATACGGTACCAGTCTAAAGAATGGACACACCTACTGAAAAGTGACCCTAAGCCCACCTTGAGGTTATGTTATTGTATTATCATATGAGCAGGGAAAGACATGCAGTGCTGTGACGGATGACCTGGCCCCCACAATCCCCCCCCACCCTCCCCGGCCTATACCCAATAGAGCTGGTTTGGGATGAGTTGGATCAGAGAGTAAGAGTAAGGCAGCCAACTGGTGCCCAGAACTTGTGGAAACTCCTTCAGGACTGCTGGAGAAGCATTCCAGGCTACATCTGGAAGCTGGCTCAGAGAATGTCAGGAGTCTGCAGTGCTGTCATCGAAGTAAAAGGGGGCTGTTTTGAAGAAGCAAAAATTTGAGGTGTTGAACACTTCTATCGGTCATTGCAATATTTAGTTAGTGTTACTTCACTGCCTCGGGGTCTTACATTATAATGTGAATAATATAACTAAAACAGAGACAAATGCGTTAAAAGCAGGAAGGTATAAACCAGGTAGTGACTGAGCATGTGCAATTCTCCTGTCTCTCGTGGATTTAAAAAATAATTTCATATTATTAAACCAAAATAACACCACCAGGGATACAACAAAAGAATGATTGTGAATCAGTGACTCATTAGCTAATCTAGGTTTTAGGCTTTTCTCTGCTGCAAGGCCCTGAACAATTCTGACGTTCATGTAAAAAAAATAATAAATAAACAAATAAATAAATTTTTTAAAAAAAGAAGCTCAAATCAAAAATTGTCGCCATGGAAATTACACAAAGGGCAGCATCATTGACCAACATTCAATAATAAATGTGCTGAATTCCACTCACAAAATGAAAGGCTTTGGGAATGTGGAGCGTTACCTCTTTGGTGGGGAAGGACGCTGATAGGAAATATTGTACTGTTTTATGCTTAAAAAATTAACAGCACATTATCATCATTAAAGACTGATTTCTGCGTGTGATGTCAGTGCACCCTGCCTCCACATATAACAGGGCCACAGTACGTTTCTGTGCCATTATTAGCTGTGGCACCTCAGAGTTTATTAAGCACTGGCCTTATCTCCAGATACAGCGAGGGTTCTGGAACCAGCCTTCTTTAATCCGGGGGGGGGGGGGGTCTCTCCATACCAATGTGGACCTAACCTCCTGACTCTAAACTCCAGAGGCATCATGTCCTTGGACGAATTGTCCATAACGAAAGTCTATGTTTGAAATGATGCTCATACGTGAAGACAGTACCAAAGCTACTTCAGCCAAAGGTCAAATTTTTAACTCTGTAGTCAAGTTGATGTGTTTTGTACATGCGGGTGAACAGAGGGGCAGAGCTCTCAACCAATCTCCTCTCAGTGATGCGTTGGGTTTGATGCACTGGGAAGAGGCTTCTGTGCAAGATAAAAATCAACTCATGCCTCCAGAAAAACTTCTCCTGTGTGCCGAGTGAGAGCAGGGAAAATGAGTTTGAATGGACTATGTTCAATGTGATAATCACTGCAGCGGCTACAAATAGCCGTGGTCAGAAGACAGTCGATACTCGTCATAGCAGTAACTGTAGGACCCCTTGGTGAACACCTGTGGTGAGGGAAGCTGTCAAGCTGAAGCAGGATGTTTGCATCGCGGTCTCATGAGAAACGTCCAATCAGAAAGATGACAGGGAAAGCTGCTGAGGAGATGAAAGCTTGCACATGGCAGGAGTCTACGATGGTCATGTAGACTCTTGGTTGTCGGCTGGAGAAATGCTGACCGATGCTGGGGATGTTCCTGAGCAGTGGAAAGAACACTTTGAAGAACACCCTAAACCAGTGCGGAAACTTTCACTGCAGTTGAAGTCACGACGGTTGTCCGAGGCCTCAGTAGTGGGAAAAACTGGTGGATGAAATCCATCCAGAGAAATTGAAAGCACTGGATATTGTTATAGTTGACACGCCCCTTCATTGTTTCACAGAATAAGGGTGAAAGTAGCTCTGAGCTTGCAAACAGGCGTGGCAGTCCCTGTGCTTACCCAGAGTACTTGGAATATAAGGGGATTATACTTCTCAGACATTTCAGGGTACTGCAGCAGACACTGAATTCTGGAGGAACGATGACGATTCTGCCCTGGCTGTGGAACAGTTGGACCAACGTTTTTCACTGACATAGCAGTGTGACGATTCATGGGAATATGCCAGCAGTCTAAATGTACTTCGAGGTGAAGGAATATAACTGCTTGCACTGCCACATGCTGTGGGGGGGGGGGGCATTTTTTTTCAGGAATATGGGACACCACTTCTGCTACTTAGTCTGCGTATGAGTGCAGTAAGAATTGTATCTAAACTATAGCAGAAATAATTACACTGTACAGAGTAGATGCTAGCCTCAGGGTGGAGTGTGTCTTGTTGCTACTTCTGCTTGTGATTTCCATGAACAGGATATCGGGTCACAGTCATGACTGATAGGGCATCCAGTATCGGAGGCTGGGAGCAACAGCTTTGCAGACAATTTTGTGCTTTTGACCTCATCCGACTGGGACTTCCAGCACACCTTCCCTACTCCTCCCACATCCCCAACCGCTACAATCTCTAGCCCCCCGACACTCTCTCCCCGCCTATCCGAAAAAAATCTTTATTAAAAGACCAATTTTGTGACTTGTCTACATGTAATCAGGTCACCAGATCTGTGCCAATGGCTGTTCTTTCATGTGACACCACTGTGACACAATTTTGGTGATATTTGTCTCAGATTTTAATAGGTCCCAGATCACCTATATGATGCTCCTGGGAAAAAGATCCATCAAATACTTTTAGGAGTTACTGTGTTAAAAACACCAAGTGTCGTCCATAGTCACCCTTTCCTGCGGCCTCAATTTTAGTACAGTTGACTCAAAATCAGTCCCAACTTCACCCATACAATATGTCTGCAAAGTCCAAAAAAAGTTCTGCCAAATTCTTCAGACATCTTATTAAAGAGAGAAGTATCTGTTTCGGTGGTAGCAAACCAATCCCAAAACCATATGTATTCCCGTTCCTGGGAATACAATAATATTTAAAACACTGACAATTTAAAAATATTAATGGAACTGCTATTACTATTTTTCAGCAAATCACGTACACTTAATATTATCACAGAACATGTGATTCATGATGTGGCAACTCCATGTTAGCAGGACTGGCGTTTCATTAGTTTGGTGAAAAGGAGGTAGTTAGGTCCTCCACAAGTTCCATCTATTTTGAATACACTGTATTCATCCATCCATCTGTCCGTCCATCCGTCCGTCCAACTACCAAATCAGGATTGCAAGAGGGCCTGAAGCCTACACCACACGGCACAGGATGACACTCCATCCCAGAGCATATATGCACACACAGTGACACAGTCACACACTGCAGGCAATTCCCAGCCATTAAGATGTAGAGTATCAGTGCTACCCAAAGAGCCCCCAGGCTGCCAAATATTAAAATATTCAATAATTCAAAACAAAATCTGGTAACAAATGGGCTAGTGTGGTTCAGCAGGGATAATGTACAACTTTAAATGTTGCTGGGTTTCAGAAGCGAAATGTGGTCAAATGCGGCTGGGATCCCAAAAAAATAACAATTATACTGAGAAATCTCATCAATCTTGCCACCCATCCAGCTTACAGCATAGCCGGTGCAGCGCCGAGGAAAACCCAGAGCCCATCAAATACGAGGCAGAAGAATGGGAACAGTCTGGATGGGATGCTAGGCCATCACAAGGTATGTGCACGCAGAGGCAGACACACGCAGACGCTCACAGACAGACGCACGAAGACACACACTGACGCAGACACCCATAGACACAGATGTAGATGCACAGACACACACGGATGCAGACACACCCACACCCACAGACGCAGATTAAGACGCAAACACAGATGGACGCAGACACCCATAGACACAGATGTAGATGCACAAAGACACACACGGATGCAGACACACCCACAGCCACACACAGACACAGATTAAGACGCAAACACAGATGGACGCAGACACCCATAGACACAGGCGCACAAAGACACACACAGACTCAGATACATGCAGAAAACCCATAGATGCAGATGCACAGACGCAAACACAGACGCAAGCACACAGACAGACGCAGACACTAAAAGAAATTTACACCTGAGGATACAGTTTTTTCGAGTCACAGATTGCCTTACCATCCTGCTGCCCTTTGACCATTTCAGTAATCACATACATGATGTGTATTTCACCCCGTTTACCTTATAGACACCATGTACAATTGATGAACTCTGATGATTCTGAACCTGCGTGATTCGTTAGTGAAGCACCGAACTAGAGATGGTGTAAGAAGGAACAGCAGTAATTTATTGCTGGAAAGACAAAGGAACCGGTGGCAGACGTCAGGCAGGGCCCAGCTGGGCCACGCTCAAGGGTCCAACAGCATACGACTACTCTGCCAGCCATGGCATTTGAACCCACAACCAGTTGAGTCACATGCTATGTCATCAAAGCCAGGCTGGACTGGCATGACAAAATGGAAGGGGTCTGCATGAATGTGTAGAACAGGCACCTACCTCCCTGGACTCTGCCAATGCATCATTCAGACAGACGCCTCTCGGGAAATCTCCCATACCACACAGCTACCAGTCCTCTCAAGATATTTTGTGCACTTTAGGTTCTCTCTCCTAATTTCTATTTCCACAATTACCATGCCATTAAAACAGTCAGTTCTCAGCGCTTTTCTAGAAGTTCACTCAAGACTAATATACTTCAAAATTACAAACTGGGATCCGTTTCCCCTTCTGTCCAAATGTCTACAGTGTCTTAAACTATCTACAGAACTCATTAAAACTACAATACCAAGCACAACATTCCAGCGAAGCTCCTTAGAGATTCAACATGTCGCCCTTCTGCTACAGTAGTGTCTCTTTCCTTATTCTGCTGTACCTATATATATATATATACACACACACACACACACACACACACACACACACACACACACACTTATCTCCAATGACAGAATTACATTCCAGTCATCGCCTCTGAGAAATGACCTTTGATATCACTGTAACAATTTAAACTTTAAAACAACTATAGCATCAAACCTCTGGCACACCTTCTTTCAACAAATAACAGTTGCTTCTTCCTATACTACTACTAAGGGTTTAACGGTACACAAAAATCACAGTTCGGTACGTACCTCAGTTTTGAAGTTACAGTTTTTGGTACAGCAGGGGCAAACGTTTAAACTATGATAGATAGCTTCTTTTGTTCTTTATTACACAGTGATTTACTGAACACAGTATGACTGTCTTTCTTAAATAAGAAGTCTCTGTCAATACTGCTGCAACCTATTAATAACAAAATCTCAAATATACTTGAAAGTAAATCAAAATAAATACTCTTAAGTAAATAAAAATAAAATAAATATCCATTAAAGGTGCACATTAACTTACCTGATCTGTACTGTATTCACAATAGCGGCTTTCAGCTTCATATTAGAACTGTGCAATACAAATATTGTCTCAAAAGAGTCAAACCATAACTAAATAAATATCCATGTTGGTGCAGGATTTTAAATAATTCCTGTGCTGTACTTGTATTCATATTAACACCTTCCAGCGTCACATTGGGACGTACGCCTGCATGCGTAGTGGCGCGGCTTCATCCGCCCCTTTCCAAATGTTGCTCAGGAGAAACACAGAAAGACACAAGAGGTTCCGGATTTGCTGCATTCGTTCGGTACATATGCGTACCGAACCGGAAGCTCCATACCGAAAATTTTCAGTACGTGTACCGTTACACTCATAGCTACTACATCTATCAGATTCAGTGATTCATTACAACACTGAATCCAGCTGTTGTTGGTTCTGCTCACTGTTTCTTCAGAATAGCAAGCTTCTGTCAAGTTTTATAAAAGGGTGTAAGGACCTCGTCATTCTCCACACCCAATCACAGTAAACAAATGGTGTCTAACTGTTCCAGACATAAAATAAATCATTTCCCTTTTTTCCTTACCCCTATGCGTGGGAATGACGCCACACAGAGAACTGCAACATCCCACTGGCTTTTCAGCAAAGGTATCAGAAGTTCAGCCCCAAGCTGCAGGGCGTTTCATTGGTCGAGTCTTTGGAAACAGCAGATTTGACTCAGACTCTTAATGAGGCACAGAAGGGCACCATTTGCCACTGAACTTTGTCTGTGTATTTAAATTAATTCAATGTCATGTGATGGCGCAACCACCAGAAGATTCCCCCGCCTAAAGCCCTAAGCTCCACCACCCCCCACCCCAAACCCTGTCCTGGACAGCAGTTTGAAGGTGGACAGCATAACCCTCTGTGTTTATCCTGATAATCTGCTTGCCCATCTCTTAGGCTATGCATTTTCTTTCCAGCAATACATTTTCACAGCAAATGAAGCAGTAGTTCTATCCAAAGTATCCCTCCCCCACTCAAAATATAACTTGTATAGCAGATCTGTAACAATTAGGCTTGTGCTGAGATTCATGCTGTCTTGCATCCCTGTGGGATATTTCCTCCACATGACTCAGGCTCCGTATCAGTGCAGTAGACTGCTATCACTTGCAGGCCCGGCCTCTCACTCCTGGACATTGCTCCTTCATTCCACATAAATTTTTTCCCCCCACATTCTTTTACGTATGTTGTTGCATATAACCTTTTAGTTTCTTAAAGAATAGATACTGAATTCATCTTTTGGTTCTGAAACGAGTGTCATCCAAGTGGTGTGATTTTGCAACTGTTTCACTAGCCCAAAAACCGAAATCGCCCGATCCTACTGCTTACATTTTCTTTTCATTAGCATACATTTTGAAATTCTTATTTTCTTTTTATGTTTCAAGATGCATGTCTTTACAATCCCTTTGCCTTAGCTTCCATTTAGTTTCACTTTGGTTCTATGTGTACTAGAAGCAAGCATAGTATTTCAAATTCTTTGTATGCATGAATACTAATGAAACCTGATTCAGATTTAGTTGCAAGCATGAAAAGTACAGAGGATGAATAAAACTAAACCACCTATCCACTTGACACTTAAAACATTCTCGAACCATTTTTCATTCGATGCTACAGTATTCTTGGTAAAAATCCTTGCAGCTAGATTTAAATTTGTGAGTGAAAATGCCATTAAAGTGCATAGAGATGAGTTCTGCTTTGCCACCAAGACACCTACTTATGGAAAAGCATTTTTTACAGTAACGTTTCCAGAAATATGTTACAAATAAGGCGGCCTCCATTTTTGTCTTCAATGTATCTAATAATTATGCATGACAAAGGATAAATAGATGTCAGATGACTATCCAATAATGTTTGCAATGGCTAAAAAAACATTACTGATAATTTCCCTTTTTTCCTTACCCCTATGCGTGGGAATGACACCACACAGAGAACTGCAACATCCCACCAGCTCAAAAGATTTGATTTGTAGATTATTGAAAGCAAGTCAAATCTTGTATGTAAAACTTGTAAGACATAACATTACACTTAACTACCACTAATGGTCATTGAAAGAATTTCCAAAAAATACTAGTATTAGTAACACATCTCAGCACACGGTCAAATTAGAATAATTATACTCTTATCGGTTATAAAACAGCATTAAATGGCTTTAAAATAATAGGAGTTAAAAACTGACCTGAGTGAATCGACGCACTAAACAGGTTTTCCCAACTCCGGCATTTCCGATTAAAACTATTTTAAAAAGGTGGTCATAATCTTCCATGCTCATCAGCACAGCTGCAAGACACGAGAAAATATTCTCAATTATTCGCTATTCCAGTCATGTATAATCCTGTCTTCGATCCATTTCATTATTACCTTTATATACCAAACCCACTGCATTACTGTATTGTAATGCCTTGCTGTTACTTAGGAGATGGATGTAAAAAACGGAACACTGCTCAGAATTCCATATATTCCCCCTAGATACACCGACAGAAAATTTAATGACCTTCGTGCTAAGGCATCATTTACCAGTTTCAAGAAAACAGATTTACTAAACATTTGCTAAAGAGTATGAGCTTACGCCAGTGCACATACAGTACATATAAATACATATTTCAAAGAATTGAATACTTGAATTTTAAATCAAATTTATCAACTGTAATATGCTTATGCATTTCTGAATAAATATAGCTAAATATACATTTTCTAAGTTAATGAGAGTATTGTAGTCTTTGCATGAGTTTTCCGTTACAAAAGACACTAGCTGTAATGATTTTTTTTATTATTTGTCAAAGCTTCCACACCTATCCTTATCTTTCTCTCATGGAAAGACATTAATACAAATGTTACATAAAACATCACTACATTCAACTTACCAAAACAGGGATCTCCCCCACAAACGTTATTTTGATTTCATTAATCTGTTTTATAGCTTTGTAGATTATTGAAAGCAAGTCAAATCTTGCAGCTCGGTTTTGTTGCAGTGTTGCACAAGGTTTAGAACCAGAGGAGTTTCTTTTGCATTTTTAACAATGACATCACTCATTTTCTATTGGAGGAAGACTGCCATAGCCAGACACTGACTTCTGTTGGATTATGGGATTTATAGTTCATTTGTCTCAAGCTCATTTGTAATCATACAGTTACGTACTACGTTCCCCAACAGCCACAGATACTTCATCGCCCTAAATACCGAGAGGGGGTGAGCCTTCTCAAGGCGTAATATGTATTCAACAAATACAGAGTCCTACTTTGATTTTGTCAGTAAATCATGGTCATTTGTAGCGCGTGTAGTGAACTTGTCTTCGCGGCATTAATTCTTAGTTGCGATAACAAGAAGTTCTGTTGATCTCCTTAAATGATACTCTCCAGTATAATTTTAACTAGATTCTAAATCACCTACATATCATTGTGCAATGCAACTGCTTTGCACAATTAATACTTTCCAGTTTCAACTAACAACTATCATGTTCAGCTCAGTTTTTAATTTATTGTGCTATTTATGCCAGTATCTGAATTGATCAAGTAAAGCGATTCATTGACGCATTCCTTTAGCATACAAATATCTGTTATAGTTTTCTACAATTAACATCTCCAATGCACTAACTGGCACCATCGGTGACAGATTGTGGCATGGCTACCTACCTCATTTATAACTTAAGAATTTGACCAAATAAAAGGACCCTTATTAAAAAAGGAGACGATTTATTTTAAAAGGCACACAATGAGAAAAAATATTGTACAGCTCAAAGTAATATAGTCAATGGAACACCCAAAAAACTAATGAACTAATTCCATATTGCGGCAGCTAGTCAGGGCAACAATGGACGTTTATGACTGATTGTAAAGGTAGAACAGAGTTGTAAGTAGTGCATTTGGGGAAAACTTCCCTTTCATTCACCCATCCATTTTCTGAAACTCATTGCCCTGTTCAGGGTCACGTGGGTTAGGGTTATCCTAGGGGCTACAGGAGCAAGGTAGGGAACAACCCAGGATAGGGCACCAACCCATCACAGGACACACTCACACACCATTCACACGTATGGGTAGTATGTTTTTGGACTGAGGGGGCAAACCAGAGTACCCATAGGAACCCCCACAATGACACGGGGAGGACATGTAAGAGTATCCACACACACGGAGCCATGGCTCAAACCCTGGTCCCAGAAGTGTGAGGCAACAGTGCTGACCATGCTGCCCTTACTTCCCTTTTAGTTTGATATTATTATAAACATATTATCAATTCAAAAACATTTAAGAAAACAGAAGATACATCTTGAATGTCTTTTTCAGATAATCATTTTTTTGGTTCCCTTTCTTGCTCTTCAGCTCTCCTGAAAAAGGGCTAGTTGTTCCTGGTATGCTGAAGTAGGTAAGATAAAGCAAATTATAGAGCTTTACAGGTGTAGTGGACTAATAGCGTATTGAATCTGCTGTTCAAATTAGCTTAAGAGATGCATTCTATTGAAGCATTTCGTGTATACTGCTCCGTGATGTTCCACCTTCTTGTGGTCATTTTAGCATGAAGGAATGTGCATGTCAATTCCTATGAAGCATTCTTTGGCTCTGTCCAGCCTTGATAAATTCTTACAGTTTCAGTGAAATTTGCTGATTCTTTTTAAAATTAGTTTCAATGTGTGTAAAATAAACTTAATTTTCGGTGTTATCTGGCTGACTGTTGCTGCAATATACATAAGCTCAATAAGCATAAGTGGGGGCGGAGGTCTGGAGCGTTTCCCAGGAAGCACACTGCACAAAACTGAAGAGACACCCTGGATAGATCTGCCTTCCTTGCTGATTCCTCACGCTCACCTACTAACAGATGATGCAGTAAATGACATAAAATCTGTGCTACTATTCTCGAAGGCCACGTTTGATCCACATCTTAAATAGGCCTACAGTTCAATACTTTTAAACATGAATTTGACATACACTGATAATCGAATAATCTGATATAATTAAAAGAGGCGAGTCAATGCCAGCCTTTTTTGAATGTTCCGAAAATCTGAAAACGTGTTTCAAAACATTCTGATTTCCGTGTTTACTTAACGTATTGTGAAAGACTAACGGAATACGGAAGGCTTCTCGTTTAACATTAACCTCTTCGCTCCGATTTGCTACAACGGGCGATTTTTTTAAAATACTGCAATGCGAACAATGCTCATTATAACACTGCAACTAAACAAAATACTAGTGCAACTGAAAAACGATTGTTATAATGTCTTTGGGTTTATAACATACGCAACCATAACCAAACCCCGTTTAGACCCCAGTTACCCCCCCCCCCCCCAACGTGGAACGTTCCCTCTCGTATGAATAAACCCCGTCTGCGCAGCCCCACTGGCCAACCCAATGTGACCAATCACACGCCGCGCTCGTCGGCGCGTAGACAAATAATTTTGTATGACGTTGCAGTTAGTTTAGCATCGGCGGCCATTTTCTTGGTCGGAAATTTAGCGAAGTGAAAAGCTTACCGAGAAAAAACATCGGTCTTCAACGGTCAATTTAGGTGAAATTATCGAAAGGGTCGAATGTTTGAAAAGACTGTGTGAAAAGTGTTGCTTTATTGTAAAATTGGAGTCGAGGCTGACTGTAAACACGAAGTAAAGATGTCTGACGACGCGGCGAGGGAAGATGCCTGTAGAGAGTATCAGTCCTCCCTGGAAGATTTGACTTTCAACAGCAAGCCCCACATCAACATGCTGACCATACTTGCCGAGGAGAATCTGCATTTCGCCAAGGATATCGTCGCTATAATTGAAGCACAAATTGCCAAGGTTTTTATGAAAATAGAATTTTTAATTTCAGCAGTCTTACTACCGATATAGAAACAGCTTGTAGTGACGCGTATGTTAAAGCTTAGAAGACAATATGGCGACCTCATTGTGTAATTCCTGTTTCCCAGTTGACAAAATTAGTCGATCTTTTTAGCGAAATGTCTGACTGGTAATTTAGTAGCTACTCATTCTAACTTTTCAAGTTAACTTTTCCATGTTCAGTTAGACAGCTGGCTTGTTTGGATGAATGGTTGGTTGGCTTGTTAGTTTGCTAACTATGATAGCTACATCTAGTCTTGAACCTAGCTGGCTAGCTATTTCAAACATATACTAAAATGTTAACGAAGTAGCGCCAATTGACTCAACGTTAATTCGTTGGCCCCGTATCTAAATATGGTTTCTCAGTTCGTGTGTCTTTTTCCTCTGGAATGAACAGTGGAACAATATGGCGACAACTGTAGCTGGCTGGCTAGGTTACAGAAGTAGCAAGCTAGCTATCGGTAACTCGGCCATTTTTAAGTTGACATTCTGTAACACGTGGGTACGAGCCTACTTTTTAGTGAACTTTGGTACTCGCTTCTTCTACTAAAGTGAACGCTAGCTACGTGTGTCTGGCCAATTGTAAAACGCCCGAGTTGGCTACATTGCTGCTATATATATATATATATATATATATATATATATATATATATATATATATATATATATATATATATATATATATATATATATATATTTAATTTGGAAAGTACAGTGGGTACTTGCAATGCATTTACCTTACTAAACAAAGTAGCTGAGTTTAAGGAAAAAGTCAGACCAATGAAGTTAGTGCCCCAGTTAGTCAAATTTATTATTTAAACTATTCCGGTTTAGTGTTCAAGCTAATATTTCACAGGTGCACCAAAGGTTGAAGTGGCTTAAGAAAAACAAATTGGTGTTTGAAACTGTCGAGTAATGGTTATTCGTAGTGATTTTGAATTCTGAAATGTGAATTGATGGTATTTAATGTGACAATAAAAAATATTAAATATTGTTTTGTCTTTTTTATTTCCCAGTGTAATTTATTAATTAAAAACGCGATTTGTTTGATCTGTGACTGTGTAACTCCTCTTAAATCTAGGTAACTTTTTTTGCCAAACGTTTTTGGAATGTGGATTCCGTATCGCCACAATATTCACCTCATATTGGTAATGAAATGGGGTATTTAACTGTGGCTATGTGACTGGTGTGTTTTTTTCTGCCTCTGCCATAAACTGAATTTAAGAGTAATTTTGTAGCCAAAATATGATTTGTAGTTTGGCTGCTGTATTAAAAGATATTTGGTTCAGACTATCTATGGACTTAATTCTTTTTGGTTATGGTAGAAAGGCACCCATAATATTCACTTGGTAACCTTTGGTTCATAATTACTGAAATGCTTTGCAGTTTCTCTCCAATTACTGCTTAAAAGTTCTCAATTTTTGAAGATACTTCCATAATGTATAAGATGTAAAATCTCCTCCTTCCAGTCATCCCCTTTTTTCTTCAAAAATGACTTGTCTGGGAATTTTTGAATGACACTGAGGAAATGTGGACTTTCAAGATTTGGATTCCCTGCTTTTTCCCCCGAAACAAGAAGTTCTCTGATTTGGAGAGCTGTGAAGATGATAGCTGGATTTTTTTATATGCTTGTTAATTTTTCCCGTGTATATCTTTTGCTTTTTGTGAAAGTTTCTTTTCTGGTTCAACTGGTTAATGAAAAACGTCATCTTGAATTTTCAGGGATTTAAGCTCAATATTTGCATGCAGAGAATTTGATATTTTCCTGCTAAACCGGTACATGTGAGCCAGTTGCTGGTTTTAAGGATTGATCTTTTGTTAAAATTATTGGATCTTAAGAATACATGGTGAAATGTACGTGTATATGCCTGTCTTCTAAACTGTTAAGTTTTCTGTTACTCTAGGCACCTGCCCCTGAGAAGCTTCCAGTTTTGTACTTAGTGGATTCCATCGTGAAGAACGTTCGAGACGAATATCTTGCTGTGTTCGCTAAAAACATAGTAAACTCATTTATATTGGTTTTTGAAAAGGTACTTTCTATGTTAATACAATTACTGTATGGGTGATTTTATGTGCTTTGTTGTAATTGATTGTATAGCTCAAAACAGGCTTGTGGTTGGTATACTTGTCTAATTTGCCTTTAAGACATTTTAATTTGGCACGTTTTGTCAAATTTCTATTCATGCTAAGGTAGAATGCAGGTATTAGCAGTATAAATGTTGGGATACTTAAGAGAATACTTTCAGACCTTATGAATTTGTGTATTTTATGAAGAATCTGTGAATTTGTTTGAAACTGACATATGTAGCAGAGAAAAACCAGACTTTGCACAAAGATTACTCTTGTCATTTTAGGTGGATGAAAACACTAGAAAAAGTCTTTTCAAACTGCGTTCCACCTGGGATGAAATTTTCCCTTTGAAGAAACTTTATGCGTTAGATGTCCGAGTGAATGCAGTTGATCCTGCTTGGCCAATAAAACCTTTGCCACCTAATGTGAATGCCAGCATTCATGTGAATCCAAAATTTCTTAAGCCGGTAAGTAGTATGAGAGTAGTGCAGTGTTTATTTTAGAAAAGTCATCAGTTTTTTTTTTTCTTCAAAATTCAATTACCTTTGTGTCAATCAAAATTCGACTTGGATGTAAGTTGTTTTCTTATTGGTGTTTATAGCGGTTGCAGTTCTTCAGCATTAATCTATGAGTTTGAGGTTGATCATAAAATAACTCCTTATATTCAAGTATTTTTTTTTTTTTTTTTGCGCTTAGTCTGAGGAAGTTACTGTACCAAGCGGAAATGCCCAACAACCTCCAAACCAGTCGGTAGCGAATGAGAAGAGTTTGACACAAGAACAAGCAATACGGCAGCAATTGCT
This sequence comes from Brienomyrus brachyistius, assembly GCF_023856365.1. NCBI lineage: Eukaryota > Metazoa > Chordata > Actinopteri > Osteoglossiformes > Mormyridae > Brienomyrus > Brienomyrus brachyistius. Next base: position 7,756,805 of record NC_064550.1, on the reverse strand, counting down.
TGCAAAGCAAAAGCAATTGCTTGAACTCCAGCAGAAGAAGATAGAGTTGGAGCTTGAACAAACAAAAGCCCAGTTGGTGAGTTGGTTAATTTTCATGGTTAACAATTTTGTACATGCTGCCTGCAGTAAATAATACTGACATCCAAAAAGTGGCTCGACAGTTATATAAAATCTATTCTCGTTTTACCAAGTAGCAATATTTTGCAGAGAACACATGGATAATACTCTTGATGGCTCTGATGTATTACATTTTTTGTGAAATAACATGAATTGTGGGACAAGGATTAATCTTTTTTTCCTCACTTCATTGAGAAAATTGTTCTGCGATTAGTTAACAGGCTGTAGATAATTCTTGCTAAAGAAATTCCGGTTCTTAAGGTCATAATCATTGATTTGTCTAGTAATATATCTTTGGAAATTACTTTCTTGTAAATATTACTGTTTTACGCACAATAAAACATTGCTGCTGTTTTTTTTTTCCTTTCTTTTTGACCAAGCCATTTTGTCATGTTTTTTTTAACTACCATGTTAGGTATGTGAGCATGGTGTACAGTGAAGTGCTGTAATCTGCTGTGACATTTTACAATACAGCAACTTGCCTTGTAAATGCTCAGTGGGGCAGTTGGCGTTTTGGCATTTCTATCATGTTACTGTGCCTGTTACAAAACAGTGGCCACAGATATCTAGGGTGACCAGATTTAAGTAGTGGTGGATATAGCAAGGAGCTGACGCTGGGCACGCTCACTATGCTTTTGTAGGCCCATGTTGGCACAAAAATAGTAAAGAAGTTAGCTTACTTTTCTAGCAAAACACCGTCCATAGAAAAACTGGGTGCGTTTAACTTGGATCAGGTTCAAAACAATAAAGCAATTTTATAGTTCACTGACATTTTTTGTGATCTGTAAATAGAACCATATTTAATGTTACAAATATAAAGCATTGCAAGGTCTATATAAATTGAAAGAACTTTTTGTATATGAAGTGATTTGTATGGTACAGTTTACTGGCCAAAATGTCATAGTTAATGTTTTTGTTTCCCTAGTTATTTAGAACTGTTAATTGGCTTTTTTTGTTATGATAGGCTGCTAATCAGTTGGTAGCTGCGACAAATCCACCTGTTAATCCTGCGAACCAACATGGTATTGGAGCGAGAAACACTCCACTTCCTCCCGTGCAGTTTGGTAAACCCTGGCATGTCATGCAGCCAGAGAGCAAGATGTCTACAAGAGACCCTCGCCTGAATCGAGTGGGACCAACAACACAGCTTGTTAAGGAGCAAGTTCTAAGTAAAAAAGATGGACACTGCATGGCGTCAAGTGTACATCCACCAGAGAAGAAAACAAGTGTGCCAGCTGAGAAAATTAAATTCGAAAAGTTGAAAATACCTAAAAAAGAATGTCCTGAAGAAAAGGCAAAGTCTAAATCCCCTTCTCCACTAAATAAATTTCAAGGAAAGCCTAAAAATTCTGAAATGGAAAATATAAAGACAGGAGAAGTAAACAAGAGAGACCCAAGATTAAGGAAACACCTTCATGATAAGCCTGATGTAAAAGATGATGAATGCAAGGATAAGAAACGCTTCTCAGACAAAAAAGAACGCGACGACTCCACTCCAGGCGCAAGATCAATAGGTGGCAGAAATAAACTACTCAATGGTTCTGCAAACAAGTATGACAGAAATGAAACACTTGAAAAGTTGGATTCCAAAACAAACAAAGCGAGTATGAGGAGACGATCCCGTTCACGGTCTCGTTCTCCATTGTCACATTCCCCTAAGAGAAAGGACAGGCGGTCACCGAAGAGGAGGATGAGGAGCGTGTCGTCATCTCCTCCAAAATCTGGCAAAGGCAGGCAGTTGGGCGGAAAACATTTGCATCCCGAGGAATTTTCACAGCATTCAAATATAAGGGAAGAGCGAGCTATTCCAAAAAAGAATGTCAGTGAACCAAGACGACAAAAGAGATTACTGGAGGAAAGGCCCATTGACTCTCATTCACCTCGGTTACCCAATGAACTGAAGGAAAATGCCAGTAAGAGATGGAAAAGTGGATGGGAAGAAAACAAACAGTGAGTGTTTTTGCCTTAACATTTCAAATGATTTGATTAATCATTTTATTTGTAATGTGGAAACTGGTTACCCAATCTGTTTCTCATTAATAGCAAAATGTCCAAATTACTATTTCATCTTGTGGTGCATTGACTTGTAATATTGTCTTAGAATAAGTCTGAGTTTCTCAGTTATTAATAATTCTGTTTTTTTCCCCTACTGAAGTCTAAAGCAGCCTGATGAAAACCTGGTACAGGGCAAGTCAGGGCAGGGGCCACAAAGACACAAACAATCGTGGTCCAGCAACCAAAGAATGCCTGTTTCTCGCATACCTAAACAGCATCGTTTGAGTGTTGATGCCAACCTGCAAATACCTGATGTGCTGAACTCTGCGAGTAAACGAGATCTTTTAAAAAAGGTATTTGTACAGTTCTGAAGTTTTTTTTTTTGTAATACTCTGACAGTCTGTGATCTTAGCATTTTTTGATTACTGCAAGGTAGAAAAATGGGTTTCATAACCCATATATTATGCTATATGATTTGTTTTCATGTTGTTAAATGAATAGTTTACCCAGTTCATATTTCAGCCATATTTCAGCTGAATTTAATGAAAACGTATTCCGTGGGGGAGTTGCTGAATTATTTCTGTTAGGAAAATATACAGTTAAAACATTTTGAGGCTGTTACCTCTACTTTTGAACATTTATTGCTTTTTGTACATTTTATGACTGGTAATCAGTTTCTTAAGTGTGAAGTTTTTCATTCTGCTTTTTTGATACTTTTTCTGTTGATCACCTCTAACCTACTTGCATGCATCCATGTTAATTATTTCGGGAACAATTATCCAAATGACCTCAATATCCTAAAGTAGTTTTAATATTCTGTTTTGCTTAAGGCAGCAGGTGGTTTAAAATGTACATTTTACGTGGTCTGAATCGGTACCAGGTGTATGAATAGGTAGAAGGGATAAAAGCTGCCATTTTTGAGAACAAGATATTATGGTTTTATAAAGTTTAGCTACAGTGTACAAGTACTCCTGTTCATTTGCGTCGTGAATGCAATGTGAAACTCTCGTTTCTGTCGTCTAGGCTAGTAAAAGGCTGGCCGAGGGGGAGATATCCCATGATGACTTCCTCAATGTGGCCCACCAAATCAAACAGCTTTTTCAGTACCAAGAGGAAAAGCAAAGATCGGACTCATGGGATGGGTCAAGTGAGGACGCACAGTTTGGGACCAGGAAAAAACCTTTATTAGCTACGCCATCTTCACAGCAGGGGAGTCTTTCGGATGCTGAAAAATCTTACTATGAACATAAAGCTAAGCTGAGAAGAACACAAGTCCAACACCAAGGTAATATTTGGGTTGAAATCAACCAGAGAAGAATAAGATAATGCCAAGCCATTCTGTAAAAAGAATGGCAATATTTAGAAAATGGCATTTTATGCATTGTGTGGTATAGTAGTTAAGGATATAATGACAATGGCAATAATTTTGATCTTTTATTGGTAGGAGGTAGAGACCATCACTCACCTTTCAGTGAGCGAGTGCAACATGGGCGACCTATGTATGAGGATGATGAGCAAATGAAAGGTGACCCTGAGTTTCAGAAGCGATATGGAGCAATGCCTGAAGGTATAAAGGTGGAAGATTCTGTGAAGCCCGTATGTTTGAAACATGAGGATTTCACAAAAGAGAGACCCTCTTCTGACCCAGGCTCTTCATTCAAGAATTCTCCGAGCCCTGTTAACTTTGATGGACTTTCTGGAAAATCTCCTGTATCAGGATTTGATTGCTCAGCTAACATAGATATAGAGGGTCACCAAATGCCCGTAAGAGAATCTAGCCCCAATAAAAGATTTGGCATTCCCTCTAGCTGTGAGCATTCTGTTGCAGGATGTGATAGTGAAGTTCAGCTGAGTATGGAAGTTTCCTCTGGTCATCACGATGCTTCTGGACAAGGAAGGAGTGGACAGCCAGGCCCGTTACTTTGCGAATCTCCAGGACAGACGCCACCTCATGTTCTGGAAGGCCCTCATACACAGAGTGGTCTGTCAAGATATGATGGTCCAAAAATAGCACAGAGGTTTGATGGCCAGCAGCCCTTGATATTTGAGGGAAATACAAATCAGCCTATACTAGATGGACCAACAAGACCTCATCTACAAGGGAGATTTGATAATTCTGGACCAGGAAGATTTGATGGCTCTTCAAGATTTGATGCTCCACAAGGTTCTGGAAGATTTGATGGTGCACCGATCCATAAAGGTCCTGAGAGATTTGATGGCTCCAATCGATATGATGCCCCCACAGTATTGGCAGGTCCACAGAGGTTTGGTGAACCCCAAGGATTAGGAAGATTTAACGGGCCGCATCCTCAGCAAGTTGCAGGTAGATTTGAAGGCCCGGTTGGACAGCAAGCTCCAACCAGGTTTGATGGCCAAAGTTCTGTCATGTTTGATGGCCCACAGATGCAACCTAATAGGTTTGATGGGCCTATGAGGTTTGAAGGTCCTCACATGCAGCAGGGCCCTGGGAGGTATGAAGGACGTTTTGTTGGCCCACAGGCCCAACAAGGACCATCTAGATATGAAGGGCCTTCCAGCCAGCAGGGGCGAATGAGGTTTGATGGTCCTGTCAATCAACCAGGTGGTATACGGTTTGAACATGGTCAAGGACAGATTGGACCTATGAGATATGATGGACAACAGCAAGGCATGGCAAGATTTGACTGTGCGCCCAGTCAACAAGGCGCTCCCAGGTATTGTGGTCCACTGAATCTGCAAAGCCAGATGAGACCACACTGCCCATCCATGTTTGATAATGCCCAGGGTCAAAACCAGCTGTCGAATCCTGGGCCACAGTCCAACTTCAACATGCCCAGCAACAGATTTGCAGAGCCTCTGAATGTTTTTGGAGCTGCACCGCAGTCTTTTCAAGGACAGCAGAATTTGTCACAAGGACATAATTTTAATGTTCAACCAGCAGCTGGAACGTCGGGTTTCTCCAACTCGTTTGTCAGACCTGTTTCATCTTACTTTAATCCTGGTGCTCCAGCTGGAAACATGGGCACCACCGTTCCTGGTGGAAACATTCAGCAGCCAGTAAGTGGATCTAACTTTTAATCCTGCTCATACATATGCCCCTCTTTTAATGTCAAGGCTGTTGATTTTTAATCTGGTGTAGTCTAGTTAAACTTGATAATTTTCTAATTTCTTAAATTATTTTTTTGTAATGCAGTTTTCCTTTTCATTAACTGAATGTCTGTATGGAAGGAACAAAATGTAGTGACATCCTGCTATTTAAGTTGGATAAGGTATACAAGTGTGGACTGGGTAATGGTGATAGGTTTATTTGGAAAAATTGAATCATAATCGTATGCATTGATAGTATGAAATCAGTAATCCTGTTGTAATGGCCAGTCTCTGGAAATTGTCAAAAGCATGAATTAGAATTCTTTCAACTACGATGACAAAAGTGAGAATTTCATACCTAAAAAAGAACATAAGCAATTGATTGCTTATTAAATTAATTTTCAGATGAATATGCTGCCTGGCCTGAAAACCCAGATATCTGCCCCATACGGTCAAGGACAGCCCATTGTACAGCTGCAACAAAATCCTGTGCCTTTCAATCAAACAGGTAATACGTGTGACTAATGTATGTATGTACAGTACATATGTACCTTTTGTTTTTGGGATTTGTCTGGTAACATAAAAGATGAATAGATCCATTTCACTGCAGTAGGCAGCCTGAATTCATGGCGTATGTTTTGAGAATATCACCCTTAAATGTATTTTCGTGGTCTGTCTTGTAACTCTGCTAGGTTCACAGTTTCCACCTGAAAGTCACTTTGGTCAGGTAGATGTCAATGATCTTCTTTCGAAGCTCATTTCCACTGGGATAATAAAGCCTGCTCAAACGGATTCTACTTCAACTGGTACGTGCTTAAATTTTCCCATTAAAATACATTAAATGCAAGTAATGTGTTTAATGCTTTTAGCTTGTAAATGTGTAGATTCTGCTGTTCGTTACATGGAGTATTTTTATTTTAGGGATGAATACTCCACCTCAAAGCCAGCCGGCTGTGGAAGAGGAGGAGGAGGAGGAGCAGGGTGACGATCAGAATGTTCCGGACCTTACCGCGTTTGCCATAGAAGACATGAAACAGTGCGGTCTTACTTTATAACATTCTGCTTCTCTTAAATATTAGCAAAATTAAAAATAATAAAACGTCATCTGTAGTAGCAATGGTGGTGGTGTAAAGTAGCATGGATTAAACATTTCGTATTTTCATACAATTACAAAAGTATTTGACATACTTTTAACTTAATTCTGATTTTCGTCCTTAACAGGAGATATGACAGTGTCATTACCAAACTGTACACTGGGATACAGTGTTACTCCTGTGGCATGCGATTCACTGCCTCTCAGACTGATGTCTATGCGGATCATTTGGACTGGCACTACAGACAAAACCGATTAGAGAAAGACATCAGTAAGAAGGTCACACACAGGAGGTGGTACTATAGCTTAATGGTAAGCATGATCTGCTGTGGCACAGTTCCAGCGCAGATAACGGCTGTTTTGCAAAGACTCCGTTAACTTATTGGTTAACTTGTTTATAGGACTGGATTGAATTTGAGGAAATAGCTGATCTTGAGGAAAGAGCAAAGAGCCAATTCTTTGAGAAGGTTCATGAGGAGGTAGAAAAGAAAACTCAAGAAGCTGCGAAAGAAAAAGAGTTCTTGAGTGTCAAAGCTGCTCCAGATGTTGTTGGTGAGGTAAGTTCACACGTTGCTGCTAAAAGGTGATTTTTTTTGTTTTATGGCATTTGACCTGCTTGAGTCTGTATTTGACATGTTTTATAAGCGTACAAAGTCTGGTCGCATGGGGTTGTGCACACTGGTTTCAATACCGATCTAATTTTCCTTTGAAGACCTGTGAAATCTGCCAGGAGCAGTTTGAAATGTACTGGGAGGAGGAAGAGGAGGAATGGCATTTGAAAAATGCGATTCGTGTGGATGAAAAGGTACGTAGGTTCTTACATTTTAATTTGTGTATTCTGAGGATTGCTGCAGCAAATGTAAAGTATTGTTAATTACTTTGTACTTCTCCTTGTAGTGGTATACGATAGCCCATTTTTTTCAAAAGCTATAAGCTCCTACCGAGTACTTAAGTCACTATTTAGTCGGGAGCAGAGTAAATGCTTATCAGAGTGATTTGATTGAGGGGGACGTAGGATGCTACTCAGTCCACTTTTTTTTATCCTTTAGACTTATCATCCATCATGTTATGAAGACTACAAAAATGTAAGTGTTTTCTGCTCTTAAGCAAAGCCTCTTTAGCCATGTTTGAAAATTTGTGATCACAAAAGTATATATTTTCTAATTTTCCTGTATTTTCTCAGACATCTTCGTTTGTTGATTGCACTCCATCTCCCAACAAAGCCCTTATGGAGAACCCTTTAAATGTGTTTATCAAAGAAGAAAATGACCCGTCTTCATGTTCCAGTATTAAGCAAGAACCAGACATGCAGAGCAGCTGCACTGATGCAAATGCTGAAGAGGCATTTCAGGTTAAGGTAGAAGAAGAGTCACAAGCCAGTGCAATTATTTTTTAATAATGCTGCTCCCCCCCCCTTTTATTTTCGAGACAGTACTGTAATTTCATTTTGTAAAGAGATTTTTATATTGGTGAGCTGAGGCAGGGACCTCAACTATGCATACATTAAATACATTTTTGTATTTGAAATTGCCTGCACATTCAGGTGTTTTGCTGTGAGAATGCTCATGAAAATGTATCTTGGAAAAACATGTATGTATAAGATTTAATTTATAAATAAAGCTATTTTTGCTATTCTTTGTGTAATATTGGTAAAAGGGTATACTACCACCATGTTTCCTTTTACTTTGTCCTCCTCCACTGGATATTGTTGCAACTCTTAAAGCCAGTCACTTGTTCAGTTAATACTTAGAGATTTATTCCAAATTCTTCAAGAATAGAGAATGATAAGGTAAGGTGTGACCCAGCAAACAAGTCCTAGCTTTGAATTGCAGTACAAAGGAGGCCCTAACTCATCAATAAACATTTTGATTTTTCTGTGGTGTTGGTTTCTAAGTGTTTGGAATTCTTCTCCCTTTTTCTTTTTCAGAGATTTGATGCAAGTGGTATTTGCGTTATATTCCTGAATATTCAATAAAATATATAAAAATTAGTTTGTGTGTGAAATGTAATTGTGTGATTTACTGCTTCTTTGCTTTTCCATTCTTGTATTCTTACATTTGTCATGTGTATATAAATAAAGATGTGAAATAATGAACTTGAGTTTGCATTTAAATTCTTGCAATTTAATATTAACTGTACGTAACTATCATATATTGCAGGACATTAAGGACTATTTGCCTAGAATGCTTGTGTGTATACTGCTTTTATTTACAATACTCTTTCAATGCCAATAAAACAACGTTAAACAAATTTCACAATCTAAGGGTTTTTTTTCCCCCAAATGTTGATGAGTTATTGTTTCAAAATGTTCTTTCATTAGAGATCATTTAACATTCAGGATTTAAGCAAAGATTCAGCTGTAAAGAACTAAATATTAATTCACTTCAGTAGCGCTATTAATGGTATAAATCACTAAATGTTAAAAATCAACCGATTATTTTGGTGACTGAAGCATAAATAAAGTTTACAGTATCATACTAAGTCCAAGTATTGATGAGAAACATTTTTCCAGTAATAAAGCCAGTGAGAAATGATAACTTTATTGTATACATACAAAGCATCATTTCCATGGGATACCCAATCAATCCCCAACATCCATAAGAAGTGTTACAGCACCACTTTGCTGTATTAATATGGCTGTAATTAGGTCAGTAGATGTGAGAAGTCCAATGAAGTCAACGGGAAGGGAGTGAATGTATTTAAACATTAATTTGAGTATTTATTTCACACTTCAATATTGTCTTGCTGGTCGGGGATTCAAACCCATCATCTTTCGATTACAAGTATGGTTCCCTAACCATTAAGCCACCACTGCCCATAAGCAGATAATACCTATTTGGGACCTAGAATCAGTGAAACATCTGCTTAGCATCTTACATAAAGTTAAGGCTCACTTTTTGTGTAGCACGTGGGACTGAAATGTCCAGGACCATCATGAATTGCATCAAGTAGGATAAATATTTTAATGAAATCTTGCATTGATACATGTCTAGCATTGATTAGGTCAGCATTTCGTATCAGTTGTAAGGCAAATGAAATTCAGAGGTCTAATAATCTTGCCCTACTTACCACCCGCTGGTTAAACTCACTCCTTATATTAATGCTTTAAGATGATGGTTTTTGCATTTGAATATGTAACTATTGACCATATCATACCTCCAAAGCCTGGGGTTAAAAGCCCCCCCCCTGCTATGCATGACTGGAGTTTGAATGCTCTTCTTGGGGTTCCTTTGGGTTTCAGGGTGACTTTTTATTTAATTAAATTTATAAGTGGGAGGTTATGTTTTGAGTTCTGATGTCATTTTCTTTTGATATTTGAAACCTTAAATTTGTGAAGTGTTCTTCCTGTGTTACCAGTACGGCATTTTTTAAGCTCTCCTAGGTTTTAGATCTGAAAGTGAGCTGACATCCGCAAATATAGCTCTATCAGTAAAACCCAGCATTCAGTCATTTATTGGTTTATGTGTAAATGTAGGCGTCAGCATGACCAAGCTAAACGGTCCACATTGATTTTAAAACCTTTTTTGAAGGCACAAAATGGTTCAAAGGCACATGCAATTAACAATGAAAAAGGTCTGACAGAATCTGCATTATATTAATAAAAACAAAAACTGAAGATAAATTTAACGATGGTGCAAAATTTGCATTACGCAAATACTTTTCTCACATTCAGTCTCCATGTGAGGTTGCAACGGTGCCTATTTTTTCTGGTCCTTAAATATGTCACCATATGATGATTGAGTCCTACTACTTCCAGAGACGGTAAAAACCTAAGGCAATGGCTAAGCAGGAGAACACTGAAGCTGAAACAAAAGAGAGAGAGAATGTACATATAGTGAAATATCATGCAACATATACAATTGTCCAAGTATTTATCTTTACTAAGTAGTCAGCCATTTATAACACCAAAAAATTAAAAGACAGGCTTTCAAAAGTTTTGCAATTAATGTTTACCTGCAAGATATCGAATAGTGTCAAGCTTAAGAGATTCTAGGAGTGTTTTCAATGAGGCCACCTCTAAGTCAATTTTCCTCGTTGTTTCCATCGTGCCACGGTCAAGGTCCGCATTCTGGAAATATTTATGAGAAAATATTCATTTTAAAATCAAGAATGCGTTCCCATATTTCAAATCACAATCAATGAAAGAATAAAAAGCTCTTTCAAAGTCAGTGAAATGCAATTATCAAACCTTTTTGTGGAATTCTGTGCTAATTTCTATAAGCTTCTTATCTTGCTCGGTAAACTGAAAAAAAGATCACGTAAAATATATAAGGCAAAATACAGACAAAACATCTACTGGTTTTAGTATGATGATGCAATACATAAATGCACTGTAAAGGGAGCAGTTTACAGAAATGTAATATTCACCATGTCTGTAACCCTACTTCTTTCCAGATTTATGTCCAGTTTCGCATCAGCGCTGATTTTTTGACTCTCTTCCTGTGAAATAAACAAATTCATTTATAAAATCAAATGCACAATATAATCCTTCCGTGTGTTTACACACAAAGACACGGGGCCTGTCAAAGGCGCAGGTGCGCATTAACCAGCCGCCTTTGTCGGCCGTAGGACTGACTGGCTCAGTATGTATGCTTGCATATATGCACAGAGCAAAGGTTTGAGGCTGTTCCAGCAGGCGCCGAATTGTGTGGCAACTCACTGTTAGTAGACACTCATGGTTAATTTCCGAGTGCCAAGATTAACTTACCATGAGCCTTCTCTTGATTTGTTCGAGTTCCGTTTTCATTTTCTGACGAGGAAAAGTAATTCACGTTATTTCATAAAATCAAAGCGCAGAAGCAAACACCCATCCGTTCTTCAATCTTCATTCCATATCTCCTGGTGAATATCAGGGTTCAAAGTAAATCAGTCCTACGACTGCTTTAGATGTTACTGTAGTTACTGTCAGGTTAATAATGGAAAAAGAAGAACACGTGACACGTCAAAGAACAGCTGCCGGTTATTCTGCTGCTTGAGACGGATGAGAAATACAAGACGTTACTCTGACGCGTTTTATTTACCTCGTTTTCGGAACGTAGGTTAGCAAACTCACTCTTCTCCAGAATCACCATGTCCTTTCTTATAGAGTCAAGGTGAGCCATGATCTGCTGAAGAGCTATTTCCTACGCATGAAAAAGTATAAACATCTTACTTTCTGCACCACACGGTTTACCTGCCATTCATATAAAGCATCCGCTGATTTGAGTCTTATAGGAAATATACCTGATGGGTGCCAGTTACCATGTCCCTGTAGACAATGTCCATGTTGGCCGTAGTAAGTGTCACCAGTGCTGACACAATCACTTCCGCTTGTCCTTTTTCAAACCCTAAAGCAGAATATTTAAAGAATCAGAAAGATGCAACATATTTTTTAACTTCAACATAATCGGGTTACAACACGGATTTTAGTGTGACGCATTGCGATACCGAAAATACTGTTACTATCACCATTAAAATAAAATGGCAAGAAAGGGCCACAGTATAGTATGAGCACTGGTACGGAGTTTCGAAAGTATCAGCTGGGGAAGCCTAAAGACTAGTTGAAATGTATTTTTTGTGCTGTACTCATTTAAAATTTTATTTTGTTTGTCGAATGAAGGACCAAGCAAAGTCTCTTACCATTAGCTTCCAGCTCTTTCACTAGAGCGTGGGTGTCGAACGTCAATTTCCGCTGCTCCAAAGGAGTCAGCTCGACTTTTCTCATATCATAGGTGCTGAGAGCTGCAACTCTGCGAAACCCTAATGCAAAAATGAAGGTGACGCATGCGCACAGGCGATACACACAAAGTACTCGTTTGTCACAAAAGATAAACAGCTATGCTGAAAGAGAAGCCTGGTAGACCTGCATAATACCTCTGTGAAGAACAGGACTACTGGACAAATGAGTGGAAGGTGTGGTTCGTCAGCCACAATGCCAGGTGTCACCTTATAACAAAAAAACTTAGACCGACTGAAAAGAATGATGTTTGGGGAGGTTTTGCTGCCTCAGGGCCTGAGCATCTAGCCGTCATACAGCTGTCTAAAAATCCCACACAGTAGCAGCAGAGGTGGAGATTTCAGGTCCAGAGAGTACAAATCCGGAGTATTATTTATCAGCCAAGTCGAGGCCCAAACTTGAAGTGGGCTGCTCACATGAGCACAACATGAGCAATCAAATATCACTGTCAACTATGTGATGTTATTTTTGCAAAGGGGGCCACTCAAGTTAGGGATGTACTTATTTTTCCACAGAAAAATTATTGTGGCGCACATAGCACAGACAAAATGTTCTGTTTCATCAAGTTATTCTACAAATATCCAGTACAATAGTTAAACATTACATGAAATGCATGGCGAAGTATAAGAATGTTTACAATTCAAGGGTTTGGGGGCGGAAATTGCAGACTATTTGCAGATAAGAAACGTAACACCCTGCAGGCAAATCCAGGCCCATCAGCGACACCTACCGGAGCAACACGGCAAAGCGCAATATCAGCGTACGAAACCAACGTTACCAGGCACACTTCATTAGTCAGGGCAGGACCGGACACCCAACATATCCGGCGTTCCTCCGGGGGTACGATATGTATGTGGGCCGACAAAATGTACTGTGCCTCCTCTGTCACCAAAGCATATCGCCTGGCAAACAGTTATCAGGCGTGACACCCCACATTCGCCGTGGGGTCGTTAGGGACCCCAAGGTCCTGGGCCGAATGTATAACCGAGATCAGCACTGGAGGTGATGGAGAAGGCAGCCGACAAAAATGCAAAATTAACACGGTACTTGTTTAGTCACAAAGGACAACTGCTTGATCGGGGGTTAAATCGGTCCAGTCCAGTCCGTCCAGAGAACTGTCGTCACTAAGGTTCCGGAATTTGTTAGATAAGGTTAAACTATAAAGTTCTATCTTAAAATAATTTTAAGTTATTAGTGTAAGGGTGGATAGAAAACAAATTTCCCTACCTTTCACATTATTCAGCCTTATGATCGAGGATTTGTTTAAGAAAATTCTTCTTGGACTAAATAAACTTAGACTGCGTATACATCTCATGGTTGCAGAAGTCATATAACACACACAACTACTTCGATTTCAGGAATGATCGCATTAATTGTTCTTGCCTGAACTGCTTTTCCAAAGTTATACAAAAAACATACATATTCATCCGGGTCCTTCACAAGAACATGATGCTGGTCCTGTCTTTAGGAGTCATTTGCGCAGCAGGCGATCTGCGTGGGTTGTTGCCATGCTCTTAACTCGTTTTACATTGTGTTAAAATACCAGCTTCCAAATCTAAAACATACGAATTTCCCTGTCACTGACACTATTAAGGGCTTAACTCAATGGGGAACGTACTTCGCAGAGCATGGAAGAATTGAACCCGGTCGAAATCCGTAGAGATTATACACAAAGCTTCATTTACAAACGCGTAAAAAGCCTAAAGCCGTTTGGCCCTCTTGGCTTTCCATAGAAGCGGGCCGCATGCTGCGCATCTTCCTATTCGGAAAACGATGCTGTTTGACGTGTATTTTAGTTAGATTTGTTTTTTTTCTCTCCTACGAATATGGCGGTTCAGAAAAAGGAGTTTTTTAGTTGGTTCTCTGCCTTGGCAATTGGAGTTTCCCTTCTAAAATGTCTATTGATAAATACATAGTAAGTTACCAAGCCACAAACGTGAATTGTAACCTTAACCTGTAAGATGCATATGCCAACATACAATAACTAGTATAGCAATTTAAATTCAAAAAAGCAACACATTTGCACACAATTTCTCACGGCGGGCTGTACTTTTCTGTTCCCTATGACAGTTTGTCTTCGTACATGTCTGTTGGTTGTTTTTCCATGATCAGTTTTTGTACTTTTCAGTCATTCCACTGATTTCGAGGTGCACAGAAACTGGCTTGCTATCACCCACAGTTTACCTGTTTCAAAGTGGTATTTTGAGGTATGTGAATATGTCTTAGTACTGGATTCCAAAACGAAAAACGTTACATTTTTCTATTCCTCTGATGTATCTGATGCAAGTCCTAAACTACTTTCAGATAGTAACTATGTCTAAATCCCAGTGAGTAATAAAGAAATGAATGGGTGTTCAGATAACTCTGGACGACCCCCATCTTGCAATATACGTACTGCTAAGCAGTGTATAATATATGTTTGTCGGTAAAATTGGTTTTACCATGTATATTTCTATAAAGATATTCATTCGTTCATTTCTTTTCAGGAATACTCAGAGTGGACCCTTGATTACCCTCCTTTGTTTGCCTGGTTTGAATATGGGCTGTCTCATATAGCAAAATATTTTGACAATAAGATGCTGGTTGTACAGAATCTGAACCATGCAAGTCCAGCTACAGTTCTTTTCCAACGGTTGTCTGTCATTTTTACTGATCTCATCTTTATTTATGCTGTAAAAGAGTGAGTATTTTCAGTATTCAATGCCAAAAGTTTCCTATCTTTACAGGTCTGGTTGCAAAGTTTCTTATTACACATAGTGTAAGAGAATATTTTTCAAGTCGCAAATGTTAATATTAAGAGATATTATTAAGTATGAATTTAATCCAAAATATTTCTTGGTGATTAGTACAATGCTCAGCAAAATTCGCATCACAATTTACTTGTTATGAATAGTTTACGATTCCTTTATTAAAATTAAATATGCGGTTCGGTATAAAAACCCAGGAAATATTTTAAAAGTACCCAACGTAAAGAATCAGAATTTGCATGCCAAATGTTAATTCTTATTGTGGGTGTTTTATAAATTTGATAAAGAAGAAAATAGAGTTTTAGAAGAATGCACTTATCGTTGTGTTTCTCAGGTGCTGTAAATGTGTGCAAGATAAAAAAGGAACCAAGAACACCTTGGAAAATCCCCGCTTTGTCCTGGCAGTGCTGCTACTGTGTAACTTCGGACTTCTGATTGTTGATCGTATCCTTAGGCTCTATGTGGGATTTTTTTTTTTAACAGATTTAATTAGTTACACTGTAACATTTTCTGAGTTCTCAACATGAGAGCAGATCTGTAATGTCAAATTGCAGTTGTTTTTCTTAACGCTTTTAGATATCCATTTTCAGTACAATGGATTTCTGTTTGGGCTTCTTCTTCTTTCAGTGGCAAGACACTTTCAGGTATAAAAGCTGATTTATTCTTAAAATGAAACAGACCCATGATTTAAAAATAGAATTTTAGATTTAAAAATTTCTCATGGAATAATATAAATGCAAAGAAAAAAATGTTACAAGCATTATTAAATGATATTAAAAGAAATTATATTTTCATGATTTCCATATTAAATATAGTTTGATGTGTATTGTGTTTAACAGGGAAGACACTTGGAAGGAGCCTTTCTATTTTCTGTGCTCCTAAATTTGAAGCACATTTATCTGTACATCGCGCCTGCATATGGCATCTATTTACTGAGATCGTTTTGCTTCATTCAGGACAATCCAGGTGATTTATTAAAATATGAATATTTGAAATTAAAAGTAAAAGTGAAAAGCTGTAGTACAAAAAACACACAGATTCTTATTCATTGTGTCTTTTTCCCAGAATTAGGAAAATATTTTATTTTTTTCATTCTTTTTGAATTGTGGAGCATTATAATTTCTTCTTTTTTTAGACAGATCTATAAAATGGAGGAATTTCAGCATTGTTCGATTAGTGGAATTGGCAGTGATTGTATGCTCAGTGTTTGTACTTTCATTCGGGCCGTTTATTGCCTTGGTAAGTGTTCATTTATATTTTGAATATACTGAGACAGACTTAAAGCATATAATCATAAGTATGTTAAGTATTAGAATTAATTTATTGTATTTTTACATTGTTTAACATTCTTATTCAAGATATTATATAAAAATGGATTCTATTCCAAATATTTACACACAACTTTATTTCTTACATAAAAGATCCTTTTAATCAGGGCTCGTCAATTCTGGCCAGTTTTCCCAGGGAGTTACTTTAATAATTACTGATTCTGATTGGCCAGAGGCTTCACACCTGGCTTACAGGTAAAGTGAGGTTGGAAAATCAGCAGGACTTGGCCTTTGAGGACTGGGATTTGAACAGTCCTTCTTTAAATAAAACCTTTAACGTTTGCTTTAATGACTGTCTTTTTCTAGGGCCAATTTCCTCAAGTTGTGTCCAGACTCTTTCCCTTTAAACGAGGGCTGTGTCATGCCTACTGGGCCCCCAACTTCTGGGCTCTATATAACGCTGCCGATAAAGCTCTTGCCATCTCGGGTAGGGACCATCATTATCAAAATAATAACTGAACCGGAGAAACAAAATACTAGCATGCAATGCATTCCCTGATTTAATTGTTCATTTCAATGCAGGTGTGAAACTGAAACTGCTTGATGTGCACAGGCTTCCCAAAGCGTCAATGACAGGAGGCCTCGTGCAGGAGTTTCGGCACTCAGTACTGCCCACTGTGTCCCCTTTAGCTACACTGATATGTACCCTGATATCAGTATTTGTAAGTCACTTATTTATTTTAGCCTGTTAGCTTATTGTATTCATTTTATTCCTGTATCCTTATATTTTATTTATAGATGTGTTTAAGTGTAATATACGTATTTGCTAATAATTTTGGCACTAAATTTGAAATGTCTGTTTCCAAAAGCCTGCCATTCTGCACATCTGGCTCAGGCCGTCCGGGGCCCGGGGATTCCTGCGATGCATAATCATCTGTGCCATGGGATCCTTCATGTTTGGTTGGCATGTGCATGAAAAAGCTATCTTGATGGCAGTACTCCCGTTAAGGTATCTGACATATACCACGTAGCCTTGATTTGAGTGTAAATCCAGTAATCGCCTTAGAACAGATTATGTTGTTTTTTTTACAGTTTGTTAGCAGTGGAAAACCAAAGGGATGCAGGAATATTCCTAATCTTAGCGACAACAGGTCATTTCTCTCTGTTTCCGCTACTGTTTACTACCCCAGGTAAAGTGTTTTTCCTCACTAAATATTTGCCTGATTTCCTCCTAATTGCATAATTTACTGCAAGTTTTGGGGATCTACAGAAATGTAAATAGTGTGTATGAGCTATGCATATAAGAAAATGAACCGATATGCTGCAATCTTGTTTTGCAGAATTGCCCATCAAAATTCTTCTCATGGTGCTTTTTACGATATACAGCTTCACTTCACTGAGAATGCTGTTCAGGTTAGTAAAATTCTGACTTCATGGGTTTTGAGGGGGAGGGGGGACAATTTGCATTATGACTGAACCATGCTCCACATTTATTTCTGTTATAAAAAGCATTCATTAAAGCGATCATATAAAGATTGCATTGGTAATTACTTTTATGATGTTTTCTTTTCCAGTGCAACAAGACCTTTAATCAGTAGTGTGGAATCTGCGTACCTCATTGGCTTTGTTCCTCTTGAGATTTTGTGTGAGTTTGTCTATCCTTTAACGCTCTGGCAACAGACCTTGCCATTCATTCCACTGATGCTCACCTCTCTGTACTGTGCACTTGGAGTCACATACTCTTTTATGAGGCTCTATGTCTCATTATTCAGAGGACAAGATTTTACCTCCAAAGCAAAGACCTAAGGAGCTGTTGCTGAATGGGAAAGCACAATAAATGGTTTTATAGTGACAATGATTTCAGCGTGTTATTGCTAATATTTTCTTCTAAGTAGGTGTAATTTATTTTTTCGCTGTATGGACCAAAATATAGTATCTGATCAAAGAATATGGTACAATCTACTGTTTTGAATCTAATCTCGATATCTGGTTCTGTAAGTATCACTTCATTTGTGGTTGAGCTCTAAATTTGTGAAAATGTCACAGACTGTTTTTCTCACCGAAAACTAGCACTGAAGTCACATAACTCCCATTTAATCAGGATTAAAACATTACATCTATTTATTTATGTAGCAGATGCTCTAATTCAAAGTGATGTACAGTTTAAAAGACAGGGTCAGTCAATTCCCGGACCTTCAACCTTGTTTGCAAACACAACAGATCAGCACCCCACCATGCAAAAAAAAAAAACAACAACCCTGATTTGTATTTGTTTGAACGAATGAATGAACAGAAACATTCATTCATATGCACACACATGCATACACACACACACACACACAAACCTATAATAAACATATAATGGGTATGGCCTGATTAAAATTTAATTATAGCGCCTTAAATTCTGTATTATTTCAATTAATATAGCACAAGAATTGCCGTACTGGATCACGAACCGGGCGTAAGCGAAAAGGTCACCGTGCTTTTTCGGTGTATGCACCTAAGCTCTGGAACACCCGCCCATTGGAGGATAAGCGGTTTGGAAAATGGATGGATGCTTTACAAGTATTTATTACGCAGAAACAGAGCGGAACTGATGTGTAAGTAGCATGATTATCCAGCCGGAGCGCAGCGAACTCTTTCCGGGGCGGCTGCGCACTGATACCCTTGGTTCCTGTTAGAGGTGACATGAGTGCATCGCTTCCGAAAGCGGGGCAGATTTCGTAGCATCGGTGTTATTTTGTAATACTGTGCAGTTATTTCCAATATGGGGCTGCTTCCAGATGAAGCTAAGGGTCTTCCCCCTCCCGGGATAGTGAACAGAAATTCGGTTTGGTTTGGGATTATGGGCTGGTGCACAGCAATGTTTCAGAATGCCCTGAACCGCAGACCGCCTATGAAATCTGGTGAGTATCTGTCCAGCTAAACCAAAGGAGAAAGAAAAACTAATTGCATGTAATGTCAGATTTGGACGGGCGAAACGGTGTGAGCGGTCAGAACTGCAGGTCAGGGTGCTGCTGGTTTCGCATGACTTCCCAAATAATCTTTACTTATAATAGGTGCTTACGCAACTAAGGTGCTTGCACCCTAGTTTTAACCCTCTTTCAATTGAAAAGAGAGATTTCTGCTCGGTGTCCATGACATTCGCTGTATTATCTGATATAGAGAAACTCGTATCAATGACATTGTGAGGACATTGTGTTTACAGTAAGTTGCCTAATAACATTGGTGAATAACTAATAAACAAATTTTAAACAGATTTTTCCCCCTGCAAAATCAAACCAATGGTGCCATCAGACAGTGGCTGTGTTTTTATATGTTTAATTATATTCCCAATCATTTCGAGTGCATGTTTCGGTTGGACATGCATTATAGGGAGACTAGTTAGTTGCTCAGTTTCTGTAATACGTTTCCAGTATGTGGTGTTCTTTGCACACGGGCAACTGCATCTTTAAGTTTATTATGGCATTTATGCACTTAAGTACAGCCTCATTATGTCTGTCGCTGGATTTGTAGTTGCTCGAATACTCCTTAGGTTTAGTGACTTTTAGTCAAATGGTTGCACTCATATTTATTTTACTTTTCGTCTTCATCCAACGTGCTGGCATAAAATGTTTGAGTATGTGAATTTTGTTCAAAGTTACGTCTGTTTGATGGTATTTTCCTCTCAGACTTGTATGTTAATTTCACCTAAGCTTTTGGTCCAAATGAATCAAACTGCTTTAGAGGCAATTTTACACGTTTGTTTACATACCATTTTCAAAACTTAATGTGTTCTAAACTGAATTACTTCAGTTTGCCACATTTCTAGTAACAATATGGAAATGTATTGAAAATGGAAAAAATGAAGGAAATATTAGACCAAGCACAGTTGTTTCCCATTGCAGCTGAATACCCACAGTGGTGTTTTGTTTTTGAATGATTTCCTTTGTAAACATGGGTCAAGTGTGGCAGTAAGGAGAATGGATATGTGGTAGGAAAAGGAAAGAAGAAACGTAACACTGGATATCCCCGTCCAGAGATGGGCCAACCTCACGACATGTGCAGCATTATTCGGTGATGGTTTGCCGTTGCATGAATCAGCCATTGGCCCAAACAAAATAGTTCCTAAATGGAAGACTTGTGCCAACCAAGGAGAAAAGGCAAGTCGCAAGAAATGCACCCGGAATTATTGTCGTATTGTGTAATGTGGCATATCACCACTCGGCGCATGCCAGGATGTCTCTGCTTTTCCCAAACCTACAACTGTGCATGGAGGTGGAAGGTGTACGACCATCGGCGGCATGACCAAAGGTCCATACTGGATGCCTAAATATTTCTATCATAATTCTGTCATAATGCTGGAAAAAGTTCCTTTACCTGATGTTGCCAGAGAATCGTGTAAATGCATTACGGATGCAGAACCCACCGCTGAGGCGAAACATTATGACGCGAATAATTTCAGCTGTCTCGTAACAATGCGTTACGAGGTCTGGGATATATGAGAGAGTAAGTCAATATTCAGCTTTCATAGTCATAAAGAATGGGCAGGGAAAAATATCTGAATGACTTTGGTCATTGGGCAAAATCACTATGACTGGGTGAGAGTATCTTCGAAACAGCTAGACATTGTTCAGTGTATCACTGTGTTATGTGTGGCAAAGTTGGCTTGCTGGGTTAGTGGTTTTGCCAGTGTTTGGAATTGTATTTATTTTGTTTCGTATAAATTGTTTTGTTGGTTTTAGTCTATTATGGAGGTATGATGAACTGTTGGTCGTGCAAACTATGAAAAGTTTTGAGATGGTGACTTCAGTATGGGGAAAATGTGTGTTAGTGACCTTAAGTGCTTGATAAGCTCTGGAATCGTAACAATGTGGAGGCACCTACGTTAGCGAAATATTTATTGGTATTTTTGGACAAATCTCTAAATAAATGAAAAAATTAATTAACACGCAAACAAATTTGTTTATTTTGGTTTCTGTATTTTGACAATTGCCCGTATGCTTTTAAGTTACCTCATTCAATGCTCTCAGCATTTAATCATTATTTTGATTTAAATAATCAGTTTAACACTTGAATCACAGGCCTACTTGTGCCTTATCATTTTCATAAGAAGCCTTTTGCTGTTGCTTTCTAGATGTGTTAAACATCAGGAAAGATAAACAGAAAATGTGATTTAAGATGTATTTAACATTTATTTTTTCTGGGTCTTTGTTTAGAGATGTTGCTTGGAGAGCTTTTGTCTGGCAATTTTACTTAATTTTTCTCACCACTATATGAGCTATAAACTGCCTATAAAAGGTAAATATTGAGTTCATGCAGTCTTAACAGCCTCCAAACCCTTACTTATCCTGGGAAAAAGTTGTTATTCAGATGCATTAAAACAATATAATATGGTAGAGACTAAATATAAGGTTAACTGGGAAATGCGGTGGTTTAATGCAGAATTTGTTTTGGCATTTTCAAATTCATTACATAAATAATCCTCGTAAGCTTTAGGTTTGTTGGTAAGATTTTGGGTATTTTGAGATGAAAACCTAAGAGTATCTTGAACATTGTGATGAAAGTCTATGTTTTAGCTTTAAAACGTCTTGGTATTTTCTATTGCAGGAGTTCATCGTCAGGCCCTTCTCATCAGCATTGGCTGGTTTCTTGGGTACCACCTCACGAAATATGAGTCCTACACCTATGCCAAGTTGGACAGAGACATGCAACAATACATTTCCCAGCATCCCAGTGATTTTCAGGAGAAAGGTAATTCGTTCAAGTGTTACATGTGTAAAGTCATGTCTGAGTAGGTTTTATTGACTTCATAAGTTCTTAGTCAGTCTATTGAGGCATAGATGGAGGGTCTGTGTGTGCAACTTGATCAAGCCGCAGTAGTAACTGTATAAGAAATGCTGGTGCCTTTTTGACTGTTGCTTTTTCATTCCTTTTCATGCTTGCTACCATTTTAGAGAAACCAACGTTCTCAGACGTTTTGGAGGACTTTCATCCCATTCGCTGAATTTCAGAAGTCCAGCTGAATACCAGAAGATATCTCCATTAGCTTTAAAATACTATCAATATTAAAGACTATAAAACACTCAGATTTGTCTGGAAATTGTGTTTCACGTTTCCGCTTCTCTTGATGAAAACCTAAAGAGTCCGCGGGAGGGCGGCTCATAGACGAGGCACGTATTTGCATGTGTGTGCTTAGTTTCTCCACTACAGACGATTGGTGTTTCGCTGCCAAACAGTTGAATAGCAGGAAGAGCTGGCACTCGATTTTAAACTATTTTTGCAGTAATTGTTTGGACAGAAGTGGAGAAGCATTAGTGGGAATGTCTTCTAAATCCGTGTAGGTTTTTCGTAATGCAACAGGTGGTGGCTCATTTCTGATAAAGTGGTCAATTTAAGTTGGTTGAGCAACACTGTGGTCAACTTGAGAATTCAGAGAACTGCCAATTGTCTGTCTGCTGTTGGATCAAATTTAAATACACAATGTTTAGTGACACTTTACATTAACTTCAGCTTTATAATGCATTCGTAAAACATTCAGTGCACCTTCAAAATGCATTAATAGAACATTCTTAACATCCTAACATGCCTCTATATATTAATAACATACATAATTGTATAATCATATAATGTTTGTTATTGTATATTAAAGCTGATACGATATTAAGGTATACTTACACGCTGCTTGTGATAATTTCCTCTCGTTTAGCACATTTTTAGAATAGGATTCTGCATTTTATGAGCCAGATGGCTTTGAACTTTAGCATTTTATGTATTCCTAAAACAATGTTGCGTTATTTGCGAATTGTGTTTGCTGAATCGGTATTTTTTTATTAGTAATTCAAAGGATTTGAAAGCTGCTGTAATTCCCATAATTGGGATGTTTGATTGGGAATTGCAGATGGGTTTCTGTGGGCTGTGTGGCTTTCCTTCCCCCAAGGCATCTCTGAATCACTTGTAGTGTGTGTGTACTGGCCACCAGTGCAGGGTGTCCTCTGCCTTGGGCCATCTGCTTCCAGGGTAACACCATGCTGGACAAGAAGGTAGAGGATGGCTGTAATTCACCATTGCAGCACATTTATTGCCGTGTGACGTGTAGCCTAATACTAACCATGTGCTGTGACTCATTTGAATTGTGTATTTGTTTCTGTGTTGGGAACATTTTGTTCCTGTTATTTTTTTTAAGGGTTTATCAGTGTTCTGTTTCTCCACGGCTTAAGTGTGAGATATAAAATAATAAGCTTCATCACACATATACCAGGCCTAAATATACTACAAACATCTGTCTTAAGATAATGTTTTGCTCTGTGCCCACACAGTGCCCACCAGAATGGTTGGCACGCATAGTAAATAAAAGCAAAATGGGCTGTGAAAAATAACAAGATTAATAACTTAAAGGAATACTACCATAAAACTAGTATGTTTTCTCAAATATATGCGTGGCACAATTATTGGCACCCCTAGAAAGTCATACGAGTAAAATCTAACAAGTATATTCCCGATCATATTTTACATTTTTATGCTCATCTGAGTGATTAGGAACATTTAAGTGGTCAGTCATGACTTTGTGTTTCCTGGGGTAGAAATATGAGGTGACGCACAGGCCAAATTCCCTTAATCATAAACCACAATGGGAAAGACCAGAGAACACAACAGTGATGTGTGATGACGCAAATCAGGCTATAAAAATATTACTAAACAACTGGAGATGTTAAGAATCAGCCAGGATCAGTATAAACACCTCCTGCACAGAGAGGAGGGTCGCAGGAGCGGCCAAAGAATCTTCAATAATCGCAGCTGGAGAATTGCAGATGGTACTTGTGTCTTGCAGTCAGAAACTCTGGAAAACTACAATCAGATGCCACCTACATAACCACAACTTGTTTAGGAGGGTTTGCCAGAGAACAGTCTGTGCTGACATCAAAGAAACTCAAGCACATACAGTTTGGCAAACATTCCTGGAAGTGTGGTCAGATGAGAGGAAAACAGCTTTTCAGCAACAAATTCCAGAGGCAGGTCTGATGTAGGCATGATGATGGGCATGAAGAAAACTGCACCACTGTGCTGGTCAATCTTTGATGTTGTGGTGCCGTTTTTCTGCCCTAGGCTCATGTTATCATGGGGATATTCATTCAACAAATATGGGGAGATGTTAACTCAATACCCGACTTCCTATGCCAGGAAGCTTAAATTGGCTGTAGTTGGACATTCCGTCAGGATGACAACCCAAAACGCACCTCAACATCAATGCAAAAGTAAATCAAGGTTTTTCCATGGCCATCGCAGTCCCCTAACATAAAACCTTGATTTTATAAAAATCCGTGAATGCAATCAAAAAAGCTAAAAAAAAAGTTTTGTATTTAGTTTGGTAACTTATGGTTAAGGTCATCATGGATGAGATTGAGGTCATGCCCACAGAAATGAATGGAGAGTCCCTATAAAGATATGAATAAGTGGACTGTGTGTGTGTGTGTGTGTGTGTGTGTGTGTGTGTGTGTGTGTGTGTGTGGGGAGGGGGGGTATTTATGCAAAATAAGTGTCCCCCCCATTAACTAGTGTTTCCCCTCTCCTTTAATGTAATATCATTAGGCCATGGCAATGAATAACGAACAATTATTCATCATTCTTCCAGCTATTAACATATCTATTTTAAAAGGTCTCTTTTAGAAATGTAATGCACCTGCTAAGCTTCAATTAAATAAGGATTAGAGAGTAATATAGTAACTAATTGCAGTAGACTGGCAAACCTTGATAATGATCTGAGGCTCCTTCCTCACATTACCCTCCTCAGTTCATTGATGATTACTTGGGGGTGAAATGACAGCACATCGATGCGGGCGGGGGAGGGGGGGGGGATCGGAGTTGCAGATCTGATTTATAGTGTGTTTTAAAAGGATTTGACAGGTCATATGTCGCAACTGTCCAGCATGGTTTAATGGACAATTAGACAATCCAAATATTACATTTCTGTGACATAAGTTATTCTAATACTTTTTAACATGCTGTTGAACTA
The DNA here is from genome assembly GCF_023856365.1 of Brienomyrus brachyistius. Lineage (NCBI taxonomy): Eukaryota > Metazoa > Chordata > Actinopteri > Osteoglossiformes > Mormyridae > Brienomyrus > Brienomyrus brachyistius. The sequence continues at coordinate 7,731,811 of NC_064550.1, read as the reverse complement.
CACAGTACATTGTCATGACAGAACGAGAGACTTGGGTAAGAGCAGAGGAGGGGGGGTTATGCGTCTATCTTACTGCATCTGTGTATGGTCTGCCAGCTGCACCATAGAGAGCATTATATCTTACTGCATCTGTGTATGGTCTGCCAGCTGCACCATAGAGAGCATTATATCTTACTGCATCTGTGTATGGTCTGCCAGCTGCACCATAGAGAGCATTCCATATTACTGCATCTGTGTATGGTCTGCCAGCTGCACCATAGAGAGCATTCTATCTTACTGCATCTGTGTATGGTCTGCCAGCTGCACCATAGAGAGCATTATATCTTACTGCATCTGTGTATGGTCTGCCAGCTGCACCATAGAGAGCATTCTATCTTACTGCATCTGTGTATGGTCTGCCAGCTGCACCATAGAGAGCATTATATCTTACTGCATCTGTGTATGGTCTGCCAGCTGCACCATAGAGAGCATTCTATCTTACTGCATCTGTGTATGGTCTGCCAGCTGCACCATAGAGAGCATTCTATCTTACTGCATCTGTGTATGGTCTGCCAGCTGCACCATAGAGAGCATTATATCTTACTGCATCTGTGTATGGTCTGCCAGCTGCACCATAGAGAGCATTCTATCTTACTGCATCTGTGTATGGTCTGCCAGCTGCACCATAGAGAGCATTATATCTTACTGCATCTGTGTATGGTCTGCCAGCTGCACCATAGAGAGCATTCCATCTTACTGCATCTGTGTATGGTCTGCCAGCTGCACCATAGAGAGCATTCTATCTTACTGCATCTGTGTATGGTCTGCCAGCTGCACCATAGAGAGCATTCTATCTTACTGCATCTGTGTATGGTCTGCCAGCTGCACCATAGAGAGCATTATATCTTACTGCATCTGTGTATGGTCTGCCAGCTGCACCATAGAGAGCATTATATCTTACTGCATCTGTGTATGGTCTGCCAGCTGCACCACAGAGAGCATTATATCTTACTGCATCTGTGTATGGTCTGCCAGCTGCACCATAGAGAGCATTCTATCTTACTGCATCTGTGTATGGTCTGCCAGCTGCACCATAGAGAGCATTCCATATTACTGCATCTGTGTATGGTCTGCCAGCTGCACCATAGAGAGCATTCCATATTACTGCATCTGTGTATGGTCTGCCAACTGCACCATAGAGAGCATTCCATCTTACTGCATCTGTGTATGGTCTGCCAGCTGCACCACAGAGAGCATTATATCTTACTGCATCTGTGTATGGTCTGCCAGCTGCACCACAGAGAGCATTCTATCTTACTGCATCTGTGTATGGTCTGCCAGCTGCACCATAGAGAGCATTCTATCTTACTGCATCTGTGTATGGTCTGCCAGCTGCACAGCAGCTGAACGGAAGGTGCTTCAAGGGGTCATCAACACTGTGAAGAAACTCACTGGCAGTTCACTCACCTGCATAGACGGACTGTATAGTTCCCGCTGTTTAAAAAAAGCACAAAACATCCTAAAAGACCCAATTCCATCCAGGTCACTCTCTTTTTGAACGGCTTCCCTCAGGCAGATAGTTCAGAGTGAAGAAAACAAGGACCAATAGATTAAAGAACAGTTTCTATCCCAAAGCCATAATAACACTTAACATGGGAAAAACGTGAACTTTGTGCAATATAAAGAATTTATTTTGGTTTGCACTTGAGGTTTGGCATTCAAATTTCATTGTATCTACAATGACAATAAAGATATAATCTATTCTATTCTATTCATGGTCAATCACTTTCAGAATGGTTTTTCTGATTATTAGAATTTAGAATCGCAGACAATGGCCACCTTTGTAAGGAAATAAAATGTAAGGAAATAAAGCAATCAGCAGCAAAGTAAGTCTGCATTAAATTAAAAGCCTTCATGAAGGACTCCTTTGTGAGTAACAAGTGACAATTGAATCCTACAGACAGATCTTCTGGCATCCAAATGAAAAAACAAATGGTGAGAAGAGAAGTTCTAAAGACCTCAGTAACAAGAAAAACAGATGCGACTTCGCGAAAAAAGGAATTAGAGAGAACAGCCGACGCAGCATCCCTGGTGTCTTGGCTGCTCATTCTCTCAGTCCCTACTGAAATACTACGTAGTAAATAAAAGACATACCATTGATAGCAATGTCCTCTGTTGCTGATGCATGACATGTGAGACAATAGTTTTATGCAATGCATGTCATTGGTTACTCATACAACCTATTAGTAACTAATGTTTTTCATTTGTCTATAAATATATATCAATGTCTTGTAACTATAATTATAATTTCTGTAGAATCAATAGTAATGGCTACGGTATGTGAATTTAATAATGAATATACTATATGTATAAAATGTGTACAGATAAAGAGATTTATTATTTATTTTGCCTATTACCTATTCTGTGAGTGGTGATAAGGAGTCTTAATTCATACATATATATTTATATATTTCATTTATTTATTTGTTTATTCTTAAATACTCCTGTATTTCCCACCTTTCTCAGAAGTGTTGTTGTTCACAGCAGTAAAATATAAAACAGAGTCTTTCTGAAGGTGGTGTCTTTTTCTATATTTCTGTGCACAATTGGTCATTTGTGTCCAATTTAAGTAACATTAGAATTGCTGCATTGTGTTAAACACATATAGAGTAAATCTAGAAATATCAATATAGGAATAGAATTCTGCCATCTGTTAATAATATAATAATAAAACAGTTACAAAGTGCTCTATCTGTGTTGTACAGCAGGACAGTAGTCGTTTTGCATTCTTCGTATAAACACATTTTTTGGAGTAGAAATGGTGTAGAACACTGAGCATGCCTACTGACAATGATGTACTGCTTCTTCAGTTTGTCACAAGTCTTCGGAAAGGACAGTGCAAGGTGGCATCTGGAATGCTCTAGTATTGCAAAGCATAGAAATATTGGCTTGGGGTTCTGTTACCCTGTAATAAATTCAGCTACATTATTTGTGGCTAAATGGTATCACAAAGACAGCTAACTCAAGAATAAAAAAGAAATGAAAGATGTGCGATGCAAGTGTCCATCCGGAATCCACCATGCACCAGCAGGGGGCGATACACACCACATATGGCAGCCGGTAACCATGGTTTCCTCATGTATTGCTAACAGGTCGTAGCTGCCTGTTAATTTCCCCAACTGGGGGGTGGGACTAACTTCTGCAGTGCTGCTCCAAGCGTGTGTTAGAGAGCAGGTCAAGGGGAGAACAAAAAGGGTAAGCAAGTTGCCTGTGTTCTCTCAGTGCCCTCAAAATAGTCAACTTGGAGGGTGACTTACCTGAGGCAACTGCTGCTTCCTGAGCAGCCAATCTGGGCCAGAAGAATCCTGCCTGCTGATTTGTAGGAGGACAGAGGTGGAGAGTGCAAGTCCAGAAAATACAAATCCAGACCAAGGTTTTGCTTCAAAGAGCCAGTTGAGTACTGAATGTGACTCTTTATACTCAACTGGTTGGTTGACTAGTTCTGGACCTGCACTTTTCCCCTCAGGAAGAGGAGCTGTGCCATAACGTGCCCACGTTCCCCTGTAATCCCTGAATAAATCTCACCTCTACCGGTGTTTTTGCCTGCACCTTTGTTTCCACTGCCTACTTGCCTGTCACACTTGGTATTACTTAATTCAAGTCATGCACGTTTTGTTAGTAGTGTTTTTAAGTGCCTGCTTTTGGTCTGTTGCTCAGTGGTTCATTGTGACTGTTTTCCTGTGTTGCTGTGTGATTATTAGTTGCAGTTGCCATATTTTAGTTATTGTTGCTTCCTGTGTTCCTCCTTCCTTCAGTATTGTTGTTCCTGGTGTTGATCCCGGCGTTAGTTTTGTCCCTTTGTTTTCTGTTTCTCATTTTGTGCTTCGGTAATAAAACCCTGCTTTGTTGGAGCCGTTATGTGGATCATCTCTGCCTCAACATGCCCATCCATAACCACTCAAGAACAGAGCAAATCAACCAATCACTAAGGATTCAGGGCAACAAGAAACAGGTGGGGTATATTACAATTAACAGGCATTCAAGACAGGGAAACAAACACTGAGGGCTATTTAAACTAGGAGTGACAAGGTGTGTATGTCGATGCTTCCATGTCCCATTCTCCTCAGTGTGGGGAAGCAATTAAAAAGGGTTACATCTTTAGGTATGTGGAGTTTAAGTCAAGGGAGGTGATGCTAAGATTATACAATTCCTTGGTAAGGCCCCACCTAAAATATTATGTGCAGGTTTGGTCACCATACCTCAAATTGGATATTGCTGCCTTAGAAATGGTTCAACGTAGGGCTACAAAAATGATTCCTGGTCTTAGAGTGATGTCTTATGGGGAGAGGTTAGCTGAGCTGAATCTGTTCAGGCTCGATCAAAGGAGACTGAAACAGTTACTTCAACATTAGTTGAAATACTAGAACTCGTGGCCATAGGTGGAAATTAGTGGGAGAACATTGTAAACTGGATTTGAGAAAGCATTTCTTTACACAATGTGTACTTAGAGTATGGCGTAGTATTCCTGTTAGTGTAGTGCAAGCTAAAACCTTGGGTTCCTTTACAGCAAAGCTAGATATGATTCTCCCCAAATTAACTTGATGGGTCGAATGGCCTCCTCTCATTTGTAAATTTCTTATGTTCTTATAAGGAACACAAGTAAACCTGAACATAACAAGGCACATGCAGGGTAACCATAAAACAAGCACACGCAAGCAAAAACGTAGTAACAATACCCACCGGGGGTTAAAATAAAACCAATATTCAACAAAGGTAGGGCTAGCCTCAAACTTATGATGAAAGGGACGTCTGCTTTTGAGCTACGTGCACAGCCCTCTAAGCCATATGGCAATGCAGAGAGCAGGGAAAACACACAAGGGCAACCCCAAACCGGATGGTCGGCAGCCTGCTGGCCAAAGGGGGAAAAGGCAGAGAGAGACAGGGCCAGACAGGCACCAACACCGACAGTTTCAGACACTGTCACTGTGGCAAAGGCTCAGGGCTTTAAAAGTCTAAACAATTAATGAGACACAGGTGAAAAATGGGTCTGATTAGCGTTGGTGATTATGTGGGTAAGACGGAAGCCCATAAGTGTTGTTAAATTTTCTTTTAATAACAAAAAAACAGTCTAGAATAATTTTTATTATATAACAGATATTGTCAACCAAAAAGGGAAATGTACTGATAGATACATGTGTTACATTTGAAGAGCGTACTGTATGTAATCAGCTTTAAACTTTCTCTCTCAGTAGCAATGAATACTCTTTCATTTAGTTCTTTGGTTGTAGGTCCTAAATCAATTTGATCCAAGACAGGCAGACAGACAGACAGACAGACAGGAAGGAAGGAAGGAAGGAGCATTGCTGTTATTGCATTAACCATTAAGTGTGGTAACATGTATTCGGTTGTTGATTCCACACTGGTGCCACATCTTGGTGAAATTAATTGCAGCAATTTATTGATTATTTGCCACTGATTTTATACAAAGGGGTCTGGTTTAACACTTTATTCTGCCTGTCTGTTAAGCAGCATGTTGCCTATAGATTCACACAATGTTGTATTGTCAAAGAAATTGTGGTCATACACATTCCATCAGATCTCATAATTACTGAAGGATGTACTAATGAAGAATAAAGGCGACGCCATTAGGATACATGCATGATTTTCCAAAAAAGTAAATCATGGTTAAAAAAGAGAAAAAAAACCCATTCTGACTCTGTCAAGCCCCAAAGGACATTGCAAACAAAGATGTGGGCTTCTAGAATGTAGACACAAGAAATGAATTTATAATACAGCAAAATCTCCAGCAATAACATAATGGTGTTAAAAATAATTTACATTACAGTGAAGTAACCCCGCTCTGATCCAGGGCACTTACGTTTACTTACAGAAGCATGTCATGTGTGCTGTTTCAGGCAAGCCGGCTGAAGAACATGAACAAAGAACTATTTCCTTATATGGCAGAAGATATTCAAAATATCATACCCGTAAAAACCAGTTCTAAATGAGAATAAAAATTATAATGACAAAAATTCAAATAAAAAAAAAAAATAATAAATTCTATTACTCAAAATAGGTAAGTTATTTTCTATTCCCCTATAATTTAACATCAATATAAATCTTTGTTTCTCTACATTGCTTCATATGTATATATGTGGCCGTACAGTAATAATAACCTGAAATTCTGGTGATGAGCTGTGTAGCTAAGTGTAATCTGAGGTCAAACAATGCTGATACTGGCGCGGAAGTGCAAGTACTATTCCTTTAGTGATGCACTAAATTAAAGTGAAGCGGTGGTAGGGATCAGCCTTTCCACACATGAACTTTCGCAGGAAGTCACTAATAACTTGATCACTCAAATCCCTGGAATCACAGGGCACACTTTCACATTAGGGGCGCACACCTGGTCACCTAACTGCATGTTTCTGCATTGGCGGGAGAAACTCATGCAGACACATGAGAAGCATATGAAGCAACCTCAAGAACTGTGGGCCCACAGTGCTCCCCAATGCCCAACCATGCCATCTTATCATACAGCAAATACTTTGGAAAATGAGCGACCCTTGGCCATCCAGGTACGATACTTATTAGTACTGCTAAATTTTCAGACTTGGAATCCACTCAAAAGTCCTAAATGTAAAAGATCTGAGTTCATTTAAAAGTGAAATTGAGAACAATCAAATGACACTGTAGCCACAACGCCAAAGCATTCTTCCTGTTTCCTGGCCTATATTGAGCTGTGTAAAATAGCCCTTTGGATGTATGTGCAGGCATTTCGTCTGCTTCCTTCACTGTTCACCTCTTCTCGGGTTCTTCTTCCTGCTGTTAAACTATATGATAGAGGAAGACTTAGGCTTTACATGTAATAAATAATAAAATGCAGTGCACAGGTATATTTAAAACAAGACAAGCACAGTAGGTATGTAATCAAGATTAGTCTTTTACCTTGTTACTGTAATGTACAAATATGCTTAATCTCAATTTGGACAAACAAACAACAGTGAACTTAATAGAATTGTCAATGCTTATGTGCTATTTTTCGACAACAAGTTCCCTTTTTGTTTTATCCAATCTCACTTTTCCATACAAGTGAGTACAAGTTTGGGGGGGGGGTGGGGATGCAGTGATGAGCAGCCATCCTGTGACATGGGGGTTCAGAGCCTTACTCAAGGCCCCACAGACATGTAACTATTCTGCCAAGGCCTTGGCTCGAACCTGGTTTAGCTTGATGAGCCATACATCGCCCCCTAATGGTGTCCCTGACAATCCTGTAAATCGCATTGAAAATATTTGAACCCCCTTTAAATTCCTGTCAGAAAACAAAGTATCAGTCAGGTGTTGCCTCATACCTTCTACATCCCGATGCCCTCGTCTGCATCCTCCTTTTCCTGCAGCGGTGCCCCCTTCTTTACCCCTGTACTGTCATCTGTTTCTTCAGCTGTTTCTGGTTGTAGTTCTTTGCATTCTTCCTGTATTTTTGGAGCCTCTGAGGCACTGACAGACATTTGCGACTCAGGTGGGGTCTCTCCATTGGGAGCGCTGTCAGACATCTGCGACTCAGGTGGGGTCTCTCCATTGGGAGCGCTGTCAGATGTCTGTGGCTCAGGTAGGGTCTCTCCATCTGCCGTTCCATCGGGGAGAGCAGAGGGGGTGTTTTCTTCTCGTTCTTTCTTGGGGACAGAGTCACTCTCCTGAAATACATCTTCCTCGTCCCCATCGTGCAGGGAGCCACTCGTAACGGACGATGTCGGGCCCGTTTCCTCCGTCCCCGACGGCTCCTCCCCCGACGACTTTCTGGGGAGCCGTGTAGGTGGCCGTCGCTTAATGGAGTGCCGAGCTCTGCCCTTTGTTTTTCAGTGAATAGTAAAACGGTCAGCACAGGACAGTCTTTACTTGTCTGTAAGCAATGATTTCAGGAAGCATAGTACATATTACAGGCTCATGATGAACCTAACCTGGATGCTTTCGCTATCGTATAATTCACTCCGGGCACTTCAGCCTGGTTCCTCCCTTTGTGTAGGAAAGTCACTATTGCCAGTGCTATCTATGCTAATATTATTCTCTTTTGCTGTTTCTTCGAGTTCTCTCTGTTTGTTCTTTGTACTTTCTCCTTTTATAGGCCAGTTCATACTTCACTTTCGGGCTGTGGACGGTCATTCGCGTGGCAGTTTAAAGAAATGGATAAACTTTTATTAACGGAGACCAAGTTATTAGTCTGGGTGAAATTACATTAATATAGTATGCCGCTGTATTTGGAAATCCTTGTGACAAAATTAGCCAGGACCCCTGATTATTAAAATACCGTATACCTTGGTATAATGTCTGGACAGTTTGAAGGATTAGATATGCGGGTTCCTCATACCCTCGTCATTTAGCTGCTCACCATAACTACTACAACAGCAGCTATTCTTCCTCTACTCTTTCATCATTGACTGCTGTGAAAGTCAGTGCTGCCACCTACTGGAAATACCTAATCAATTATCTTGACACGATTCCCAATAGACATGAAAATCTGGGCTACACGTGCACCAACCACAGCCATCCACAGCCTATTCCTGATGATGAAATTTATGTCACTTGGCCTTGTCCGCAACCAAAAACACTCGTGGAAAAGTGCCTTTAGATACTGTGTGTTATTACCTTCTATCAGGGCAAATGAACTATGTCAGTCTTACCTTATTGATGCTGGGCAGGATGTTGCCCTCGGCAGGCTTCTCAAAGCTGGCAGGTGCCTCATCCTCACTAGGGCGGCGCTGGTGGGGTTGTGGTGGGGGACTTTGGGGGCCGCATGGTGGGGCAAAAAAGGGAGCAGGCTGCATAACCCCAGGGCTCATTGGTGAGGGCAGCAGAGCCGTGGGCGACAGAACCAGATTGGCCTGATGAAGGTAAAGGGTTGAATGTCACCATGGTTCCCAAAATATAAAAGTCACCCTGACTGAAAGGTCAGGTACCTGTTCACTTGTGCACAACAGAAAACACCTAATACTCAGAGAAAAAAAGATCCATGTAACTCTGGGGATTATTTTTGATGAACATGAACAAAATATAATAAATATGATGCTTAAACAACAGTAGCTAAAACACTACACATATATGTAGCTGGCGAACAGCAGTTTGAGAGCACACTGAAAACCGGGGAATGTTTTAATTTAATCCTGGAAATGAAGTTTCAAGATTACTGGAAAAATGTTCTATTTAATGGTGAATCCAAGTTTGAGATCTTGCGGCAGTAACAGAAGGGCTTAAGTAAAGAGATGGACAGAGGAGTGATTGACACCATAGAGCAGCGTTTCTCAAACTTATTTGTCCTGCGGACCAATCATGTCAAGCTTTGTGGCCCTGCATAAATGACTGCCCCCAACCCTCTGCCCCCCGTGGATGCGAATCCGCATAGATAAATAGATAGACAGACAGATAGATATTATTACTATAGATAGATAGTATTACTATTATTATTATTGTTATTATTATTATACCTGACCTGATCTAACTGAATTTTGATTGGTGCAGAAGCGAGACTCCGCGGACCGGCAGGAACCCTCTCACGGACTTGCACCGGTCCGCGGCCCATAGTTTGAGAAACGCTGCCATAGAGTATGAAAACATCAGTGAAATGTGGTGGTGGGACTATATACCTCGAAGCTTTGCAAGAACTAAGAAGGGCAAAGAGGAACGATTACCGTAGACTTTCCTCCAGTCACCTGACCTCAACCGCACTGAACATTCATTGGGGCACTTTAAGACCAAGACGGCCGAGCGTCAACATCACAAGACGATCTTTGGAACATTCATCAATGAATGATGAATGTTCAATGAATCGTCATACTGGGACATAACATGGCTCATCAGGTTTCGCACGAGACTGAGGAGTCAGTGACAGGTCAAGTGAACGCTGCCATTAAAGCAAAATGGGAGAAGGAGAGATCCTGAAGTTCAAATTTTCACTCAAATTGTCATGCTGACTATATAAGTGGTAATGTGCAATTATATATCAAATTAGACAAAATAGGCATTTTCATGTCTTCTCTGACATTTCAAGTCTACTCTGTAAAAAAAAAAAAAAAAAAAATATATATATATATATATATATATATATATATATATATACATACACAACTTTAAGAGTCACAGACAAAATTAAAAAATGTAGACTATTTGTAATAAGAAAATATGAGAAATGCTCTTAACTAATTTTCTACAAAATTATTGGCTCAATTTAATTAAAAACAATGCATTTATAAAACCTGAAAAGAATAAGCAATGTGTCTGAATAGCGGATTGTCTTGCTGTTTTTATAAACAGTTAAAAATGCCAAAAAGGGAACAATGAAAAAGGTTCATTCAGGCTTAACCAATCAGGGGCATCTGCAACCACAGTGCAGACAGAGTAGACTGCTGTGAAGGACCTCTACTGGCTGTCCAGGAACTTCCAATGCTTTCTGTTATCTTTTTAACTTGATAATCTGAGCCAGACTGTCTCTAAAACATTTAAAGACAGCCCCTTTCCACTCACATCATGAACAGATTAAACTGCAAGTTGCGGAGTCGTTGTGTTGTGGCCACCATCACCCACTAGAGGGCAGTGCCACTCCATAGAATGTTTATCCATTATAGTCCATCAAACTGGTTCTAACAATATTTGGATAAATTGAATTTGTAAGACCCCATACCATGAAATATTGAGAGATACTCAAAAGGACTGACTTACCTGCAGCTTCTCAATAAGTGGGGAGCTCTTAGACTTCACCTTATGAGGCTGTGACGAAGCCGCTCCCGGTTTCTGTAATAAATTTGAGAATCAGATTATCAACTTCAAGAGGATCATAAGGATTCAGAAATGAATTTTTAATGTAAATATTAGTTTATGTTTATCTAAATATTCTTCTTTCATAACTTGGACATTTTATCGAAATATGAATAAATGTGCTGTAAACATTACATAATGACACTCCACGTTAATTTATATACATGCAGTAAAAGCATTTCGCTAACAGGCGGAAGACTGTTTTATAGGCTTTTGTTATTCTGCTTTCTTTCACTTTCTATTGCCAAGGCGTGCTATTGAGCATTTGTCTTTGAAGAATATTGTTTAATGGTTAGTAAGGCTCCAGCAACAAGAGACTTTCCTAAGAACAGCAAACGACAGATGTTCCCTATGAATAGACCTCTGACCTCCTGTTTGTCCTGCTCCTCATCATTTTTTGTTTGCAGCTTCAAAAAGCATGGTGGCTTTCTACGAATATTCTTGCTCTGAAATGAAAAGATACAATCACATGACTACATAGACATGATAATGATGTCACTAGGAGTTATTCAGGAAGCATTTTTAAGCTATTGCACAGAAAACCACTGTTGAATAGTCACCGAAACAGCCCAAGCAGAATTTTACTCCCTTAAATTTCCAGGAATGGAAATCACCTACAATAAGTAATCAGATTACTGTATCAATAATTGAAATGTTCCACCAAAAACACCAAAGTTTGAAAAACATATTTTTTACAATTCCATTTGAAATTGTACATATGTCTGTATGTGCCATGCACTATCAATAAAAGAAGATTCAAGATTCAAGCTCAATTTTTAAGTTTGGATTAATTAAGTTTTAAGCTGTTTTACAAATAACCTACAACTTAAATTATTCTAATTACAAACTAAGATACCTTCTTTGCTTGTCCCTACTAGCCCAGTTCTTTTAATTGAACTTCAAACCACTCTGAGTTTTAGGCTTTTTTTTCCCACATGTTATATTTTGCATGCAAATCTCTGTGCATCACTGCACTGCAGCATAGCAAAAGAAATATCATACTTCAGAAGAAAGCAAACTTCATAAGAAATAAAAGTTTGCTTCCAAGCAGCAGTGCCAAATTACTGCTCCAACGCCGTGATGAGTGAACTTGCAGCACTAGCATGGATTTTTGGGGGTGCTGTTTCACAATTCAAACCCGAAGTGTGATATTTCTTGGTTTCGGTTTTGCAAAAGGAACTAAAACAAAATGGAAAAGAAGATACAAATGATGGAAAGAATCTCACCACTTCGGTTCTGTCAGGTGTTTGTGGATTTTGGCCCTTGAATTTTTCTGCCAACTTCGACACCGAATGTTGTGCAAAAGTACTTTTCTAAACCAAAAAAGAAAAACAGAAATGAGTTATATTCTTTCAGTATTTTGAGTATACCTGTACAACAATGGCATTCTTACATACAGACACATATATGTAAAAAATTAATTTATCAATGAGCTTGTGGCCGCCCAGGGTGCCCGTCCATAGCAGACCACCCTACTATGTGACAAATCATTTGGTGTGACATTCTGCGGTACACAAAAAACTAATACTTCATTTCACTGTTAAAGTTTTTTTTCCGAAAAATTGTCAGGTTTGTGAGAATGACCCATATTTTAATATTTATTTAATGGTTTAACTTAAACTTGTGATTATTCATTTCAAACAAAAATACTAAATGCAAGAAAGGACCAGCTTTCAAAAAAGCTTGACGCACAGATGACGATAAGACAAGGTATCGTGTTATGAAGTAGGGATGTTCAGCGATTGATGATGTATACCACGCAGGTACTCAACAAGCGGATCAACATTATTCTCACTGCGTGATCGATCTAAAATCTAAAAGCTATTTGCAGAAGTGGAAAGTTCAGACTCAGAAGGTACAAATCCAGACCCAGATTTCGTTTCAATTAACCAGCTGAGTATAAAGTGTGAATCTCAATACCAAGAACGCAAAGACCGTTCTTGTGGTCTTGGCAAGATTGGACTTGCTAAGTTGCCTTCCAAGAATGAACTTGGAGCACAATGAATCATGGGATTGGTCTTTATTTTGGCGGGCATTCAACTGATGTATCCTTGATATTTAGGGCGGAGCAAGACCAGCATCCGGGGCTTTTTACCAGCCTCTGTACTTGTGTTGTTGGTATTGGAACTGGTCTTGGAAGATGACGTAAAATGGGTACATGGGAACACAAGTACGGTAAATTATGCATATTGAGATTCATGCCAAAGGTCACATTCACGGAGTACTCAACTGGTTGGTTGGCTGGAACAAAATCTTGGTTTGGATTTGTAATTTCTAAATGTGAACTTTCCAACTCTGCCAATGTGGCAAATAGCTCTACAAATAGCCATTTTAGATGCCATTTTTAGGCAAAAGCCTTCAATAAAAATAAAAGAAATACTGCAAATTATGATGCTTTTATCCTACATATGTCCCCGTCTGGCAATTTTTAAAAAACAAAATAATTCAGTTAACATCAACTTCCCCGTGAGAAGCTAAACTATTTATATGAAAACAAAAGTGACTCATGAAACATTTAAGACAACAAGCAAACCTATATGGTGGAAGCAGAACCCTAAATACTCGTCACAGACAGCATACTGAGATTCTCCCGTCCCATGGATACTGCCCTGTTTATATACACACACGCTATTGCACCTATTAAGCATTTTAAACTGGCACGGATTAACTCATTAATTTTAATTTAGGAAGATGGAAACAATCAACATGAACACACATGAGTTATTCAACTATAAAAGCTGCAGAATGACTGTCTGAGGGATGCCATTAGAATACAAACTTAATATTCATCATTTCGAGCCCAGTTAGATGCAAATATGCCTACAACTATCCAGTGGCAAGATTCACACAAGTAGAAGTCAATTAGTCAGTCTATCAAATTCAGTTTGTCTTATTTATGTCATTGCATTATAATTTCTATCAACACATAGCCAATTCTTTATTTTAGTATATTACTTATTATTTATTACTTGTATATTACTTATGTTGTGATAATCATTGGTGTAATATATTTAATATACGCTCCCATAAAAATTAACTAATATTGAAAAGACCTCACTGACAGGTTACGTGTTGAGATTTATAGATTATTCATCTGCATTATAACCTTATGCAGACCAGGGAGCTGAAATCAAAGTTCTTAATCTCTTTGTTGGTTATGCAGTTTCCATAATGACATTGTTATTTCCTCATCACTAAAGTGTGCGTTAGGTGTGTGCCTAAAGAATGACTGTCTAGACTTTATTCATATTTCTTAATGAATTTCTACACCTTAGCTGTATTTCTTAAATTTAATTTTATCATATGCCTGCCATTGGCAGTCATATTTCATTTTTTTAATGGCAAATCTCTTAAATTGTCTACTGAGATTGAAAATTAAGTAGTCATTATACAAAATAATTTGACACGGCAAGTGGATACTATCAAATAACTTTATAATGATTAATTGAATGAGAAGCACATTGATTCCGTTTTAAATGGAATTAAATATGTTGAACTTTGTAAAAACTAGGTGGAAATTATATAAAAGGAGTTTATTTCTGGGTATTTTCTATCTATTCATCCATTCCAGAACTATTTGTGATTGTGTGAAGCCACTGGAATTTCACAGAAAAAATGTAAATTCTTACACACATTCAATTTTGCTGAAGTTTATTTTGCTTGTTATGTAAGCCTTGTGTTTAATAGAACCTAACAATTTTATTGTACTCGATCCATCCCTTTATCTTCCATCTGCTCATGCTGAGCATGATCACACATCCGGGACTGCAGCATGCTATTTATTTGTTAAGCTTATTTTTGGTGAGAAGAATAAAATGCTATTTTTTAAATTTAGGAAACACTGGCATCCCAATGATAGAAATAATTTGAAAACAATCGTTACTCCAATGTGAAATTCTTTGCAGAACAATTCCGCATACAACAGAAGACAAATTCTTTTGTTTTCAGTTTTTTTTCATATAAACTTGTTAATTGCATTGAGCCGTTAAGAATATCTTTAAGTCATACTGTTACCCTCTGCTGTCCTCATGGCTGTAACACTCATCGATTCCAATAACAGGCCTTTATCGATTGTGTCATTTTTAAATTATATGAGACAATAGCTTCCTTTCCCTATATGATTTATCATTTTCTGACGTTAACATCCATCTATCTTCTGAAACCACTGATCTTGTTCAGGGTGAACAACCCAGAACACAGGGCACACTCACCTACAGTATAGGCAATTTGGCAACCCCAATTAGCATGCTTCTCAACTGTGTGTGTGGAGAGACCACAGTACCCAGAGGAAACCCCACAATGACATTGGGGGGGGGAACATGCAAACTCCACACACACAGAGCCATGGCAGAAGCTGTGAAGTGACAGTGTTAACCAACGGACCATGTCACCTGGAAGTTAACATACACTTTCATTTCTTGTTCATTTTTTTATGATGAAGAGGGTTAAAGTTGAAATCTGGAATATAAGAAAGTATTCCAGACTAAGTATAAGATTGCAAATTACAAAAGGAAAGCTACAGTGTAAAGGTTTGAGCCATATTTTGTATTTTTTCTATTCTGTGTCTTATTTTCTGTTCTGTGTAGTTCCTTGCAATTATGTTTTTTATGCATCTAGTATATAGTGTGGAACCGCTAAACAAGGTACAGTGTGGTTACTGTGTATCTATTGGTTTGGATGTGATTCATTAGACTACTGCCCTACAAAATTCTGGATACATTTTAAACACAGCAAATAAGAATTAAAGTATATCAAAAGACTCCATACACTGTGTTCCAAACGTCCAGAATACTTAAACCATTTTTATTTGCTAAAACAATGCAGGTTCTTTCCTCTTAAAAACGGAACCTTACATTAAAATGCATTTGTCTGTTAAACAACACTGTTCTTACAGTGTCATTAGCAGCTGTCGCCTGTCACATAGTAAAGAATATTATTTCTGTAGAGTGAAAATATGCTTGCTATCCTCTCCAACATTCTGTCATTTTGTCAAAAAGGAGATGACAAAACATGAATGGCAGTTCCCGTTCTTTCCAAGGTTTTCATCAACCAATTCTTATTTATATCTCTTCAGTTGTCAACCAGTGCTCATATTCTGTATGTTCACTTTATATTTCAGAATATTGCGTGGTGCTGGCAATTAAAAATTACCATCATTCTCACTCTTTCCATCTAATCTAGCTAATATTTGGTTTAGGTTTTTCCCTTCTTTGTTCAAAATAAACGTATCTGTTTCCCTGCACTTGGTTTTGCTACAGTGCCATACTCTGTACTCTAAACTCATTCTCTGTGCTCTATACTCATTTTCTATACTCTACAGTATACCAATTCTCTATACTCTATACTCAATCTCTGTACTCTATACTCATTCTCTATACTCTATAGTCATACTCTGTTCACGTGACACGTTCATAGTTCTTCTGTTGCAGTAATTTTCACCACTTCAGTTCAAACACTGCGTTACATCTAAATCTACAAAATACATCCATCTATCATTTGAACCACTGAACAGGACCTGAAGCACATATACTCTGCTAACAATGGGGACTGTATTACGTGTAGGAGAGTTACTCATATAGACTGCATATACATAACAGAGGCGGGATTCAAATCCCAACCCTAGATGTATGAGGCAATAGTGCTATCCATCTCCATGGCACCCAGCACAAAACACGAAATAATAATTTAAATAATCTGATATATTCCCAAAACTCACTAAACCCTCTAAACAGTGTCAGACACAAAACTAGGGAAACACACACATAAATATATCTTATACTATAATGGATCCTTACATACATAACACAAGAAATCTAAAATACAATCAATAAAATACTGCACAAATACAATTATTAAACCTCTTTCATTTAGGCCTAGATAGGAATATCAAGCTGAATAGGAACATCAGAAAAGAGCTGCTTGCATGGTTTCATGTAATATCCTGCATGCATATCAATTTGTAATCCAGCTTACAGTGAATAAGCGGGTATGGATGATAGATGGAGGTCTTTAAGATCTATTTTACTTTCATTTGAATTCATTTAGGAAGAAAAAAAACATTTAATATATTCTTTAGAACCTACACGTCAAATAAATGTTAATGAAGCCAAATAATCTGCACGATTATGGAGGACTTTTACCAACCAGGGCAGACCTGCTGAGGTCTAAACCTTCTTTCTCAGGTCATACTAGGCCAATCAAGTCCTCTCACGAAACAAAAGACACAAATCTACTATGAGAAAGGCCATCTGAGATCTGTGCAAAGCAAGCTAAGATGACAGGGTTATTCTGGGTCTAAAACATCCTTGTCTGACAGTTACATGGATATTAGGTGTTAAGGAAAGATCACCAATGGGGCAGACAGCTGAGAGAAAACAAGACACAACCAGTACAACCCATGTGACTGAACTTCATCCGTAAAGCAGATACTAGTCTACCTCGGAACGGTATGTATATAGTTTATGACTGAAGGAGTCAGCTTTCTGCAATCAGTCTGTACTAGTAAAAGCAAACTAGTAAAAGTTTGGTTATTATTCATATTATATTTAATGTCAGAATTGTTTTTGCGATATTCTGTTCACCATTCACTGAGCCTTCCATTTTCTATACCCAGACACACACCTTTACCAAGGCTAATTTTGGGGCACTTGGTTAACTGAAAACTCACGTCTTTCAGGAAGTTATTTAATTATTATTATATATAAAAAAAGAACATAAATGCTGTCATTGGCATTTATTGGCTGAAAAATATCTGGGATTAAAATCATGTTAACTGTATGTGAGAGAAGAGCCTTTTAACTGTGTGTATAATGTGGAGAGAATGACGTAACACACACAATGCAGAGATGAGACCCCTGACCACCCATTGGAGACAGTTGCTCTGCCTCCCCAACTTAGAGAATATCCATCCATCCATTTTCCAAACCACTTATCCTACTGGGTCGCGGGGGGGTCCGGAGCCTATCCCGGAGGCAATGGGCACGAGGCAGGGAACAACCCAGGAAGGGGGGGGTAGCCCATCACAAGGCACACTCACACACCATTCACTCAAACATGCACACCTATGGGCAATTTAGCAACTCCAATTAGCCTCTGCATGTTTTTGGACTGTGGGGGGAAACCAGAGCACCCAGAGAAAACCCCACGACGACATGGGGAGAACATGCAAACTCCGCACACATGTAACCCAGGCGGAGACTCGAACCCGGGTCCCAGAGGTGCGAGGCAACAGTGCTAACCACTGCACCACCATGTCCCCCCGCTTAGAGGATATGAGAAATGGAAATATACATACTTCCCTTACAACCATAAACGTCTTTTTTCAATTGCATTTAAATGTTTTGCAGGCTTGTTTTAGTAAGAACTGCAGTTACTGCTTAGAGCACATCTTGATCCAACGGCACATCTGTGGGGAAAAAGTGACTCCTCAGAGACACGCAAGGACTGAGTGCAGCTCAGCACAACACGGAACTATCAGATAATTAAAAAACTGAAGACACTTGTGATCTTTTGTGGATTAGAGGCACAATGAAAACCAAATTTGTGGGTAGGCGCCATTTTAAAACCATACACAAGACTTAAACATGCACATACACAGATATACTGTATCTGTTCTGGAAACTTTATGTAACTATTATACATTCAAACATGTCCAGATAACCTTGTTAATGCCTGAGGACTCAATGATGGCGTGTAGAGTTACTGGTAAAAGACAGGAATGATAAGGGATGGGGGAGGGGATTAAGAGAGGCCATCTAACAGAGGGAGCTCGCTCATTAGCCAGATTCCTTAGGGAGTGATGAGGGATGGGGTGGGGGATTAGGAGGTGCAATCTGACGGAGGAAGATCACTCATTGGCCAGATTCCCCGGGGAGTGATGAGGGATGGGGTGGGGGATTAGGAGATGCGATCTGATGGAGGGAGCTCGCTCATTGGTCAGATTCCCCGGGGAGTGATGAGGGATGGGGAAGGGGATTGGGAGATGCGATCTGACAGAGGAAGATCACTCATTGGTCAGATTCCCTGGGGAATTATGAGGGATGGGGGAAGGAATTAGGAGGTGCAATCTGACGGAGGAAGATCACTCATTGGCCAGATTCCCCGGAGAGTGATGAGGGATGGGGGAGGGGATTAAGAGATGCGATCTGAAGGAGGGAGCTCACTCATTGGCCAGATTCCCCGGAGAGTGATGAGGGATGGGGGAGGGGATTAGGAGATGCGATCTGACAGAGGGAGCTCGCTCATTGGCCAGATTCCCTGGGGAATTATGAGGGATGGGGGAAGGAATTAGGAGGTGCAATCTGACGGAGGAAGATCACTCATTGGTCAGATTCCCCGGAGAGTGATGAGGGATGGGGAAGGGGATTGGGAGATGCGATCTGACAGAGGGAGCTCACTCATTGGCCAGATTACCCTGACTGCAAGTTTACTGCGAGGTTAACAACGTATTTTCCCACAGTCAAATTAGGCACGTTACTTATTAGCTATATAATTAATTTATACATTATATTTTTATAAAGTATTGGATAGGCGGGTGCCTACCTAAATTGATAGGCACAATACCACTGATGTGGATGATCTATATTTCAACAGGGTGCATAATACAAGTTGGTACAGGGCTATATCTGTTCTCAGTTACATTTTCTGCATGTACTTCCTCTCGTTTGGGCATGAACCCGGACATGGGCCCACACTGCTGATGTTAAAGGCCTTCTGGCATTTAAATGGAAATTTCCATAATCAGGTTTGAGGGATCTCTATCCTGAAGTGTCCTGAAGTGTCTCTGCATTTGTGTCACATCATGGCATATCTGGCTTGCATTGTGGGAAAGCTTCATCTCTCTATTGCATTTCCAGCCTCAATCTCCCACATGGAAAAGTTTTTTAAAAATAACACATGACTCTTGAGCATTTTACCCAAGTCATATAAGCTCTTTATATGGCACTAAAAAATAAATATACATTCCACATTATCTTAAGGTGTCATCAGATATATATGGCATTTATTGATGAAAACTACATAAGAAATTAACGTCCCATCAAACACGTAAGTCCTACATTCATGTACAATTCATATTAAATGTACGTCATTAGTCAAATCCTTTATTCAATAAAAGACATATTAAATTAATGGTTTGTCAAACACATATGTTCTACATTGATGTACAATGAACGGTTTATCAGTATTAGTTTTTTGCATAATTCTTTGGATGGACTCAGATGAATCATGGACGGTGGTTCCACACAACTAGAGTGAGAATTTTGAAAAGGAAACATCCATTTCAGATGATGCGTTCAATTTGTGTTCTGAGTACAAAACATGAGTTTTCTCTTGTCCAGTTAAACCGACTGAATATGGGGAGATCATACATGTTTCCTTAGAATGATATAGAAGCAATATAATTTTTTATTAAGAATCAAACAAACAATAAACATGTATTTCCTACTAAAGTTATATGTTATTAGGTGTGGTAAAATGTAAAGTTCATGTAAAAGTTTATATATTCCCTTGAGTGCCTTACATGTCAAGTGTGTTTTAGGTATGAATGTGGCCGTAATCATATAAGAAAAACACAACATGTGAAAAACATCATGCATTGTCACGTATAACTGAAATAAGAAAAATGCTTGATAGCCTTATTCACATACGCTGAACCTCCACCTGACTGATTTCTCGTCCTTCTTATTCTTCCCACTACCTACTTTCTTCACACCTCCTGTCCAAGCACTATATGTGACGGTAGCAGCTGAGTCTTGCACACAGCTGTGTGATACGGATCAGCCCCGGCTCAGTGTTAACAGTCGCAAATTTCTGGCACCGAGGAGATAATGAAACAGTACACGTTGTATCCACTAGGCCTGCAAAACATACCAGCAAAGAATCCAATTAAAAGAAAATAGTCCCTTACTTTTAAAAGGTCTATCACAATGGATGCCTTGCATGAAGAAGTACACCCTGTACTTGCGTAACATATGGAACCCCTTTAAGCAGCAATAACTTGAAGTAAACATTTCCTGTGAGCGTTTATCAGTCATCACCCCCCCCCCCCCAACCATGGCTGTCAGTTAGGGTGAGGTTACTGTGGTGGTGTGCAGTGCCTGGGTTTTCAAAAACACGTCGTTTTGCATGATGGCAAACAGCTCCTCCTTGGCCTCGTCTGTCCAGAGGACATCGTAACAGAAGGCCTGCGGTTCATTCAGTTGCCATCTT
This sequence comes from Brienomyrus brachyistius, assembly GCF_023856365.1. NCBI lineage: Eukaryota > Metazoa > Chordata > Actinopteri > Osteoglossiformes > Mormyridae > Brienomyrus > Brienomyrus brachyistius. Next base: position 7,710,820 of record NC_064550.1, on the reverse strand, counting down.
TGTAAACCTAAACCTTGAACTTTAATGACTCCCATATTGAAAAAGGCCCATATTTCTCTGCATGTAGCCTTTGGGTTCTTTGTACTTCTGGGAATATTATAAAGAACAATTTAGAGAGTTGCATTTCCTACTGCTGGGTAGACTGAGAACCATCTTAAGCTTTATCAATTTGTAAATTATCTTTCTCACTGTGAAATTGCAGGCTTCCTATTGATAGTTTGATAATTGACTTTATAACCCTTTCCCAGACTGATGAGCAGTAACAATTATTTCTCGGAGACTGTCACCAATTTCGTTTGGCCTAATTGTTTGTTCACCTAATTCCTGATGATTAGCTGATCGTGTGCATATATTTTGAAGCACCTGATTATAATTACCTTCTTAACTGATACAGGCTAATGGTGTATATTTTTTTTCCCTAGAGCAACCTCGTATGGCAAAACTCAAGTGGGGAACAGCAAGAAGGGCCAAGATCCATCCATCTTCTAACCTATTATCCTGGTCTACTTTGTAGACTGGGTCTGTAGGCTCTCCCAAGCAGCAGAGAGGTTCACCCTGGATGGAATGCCAGTGAATTGCTAAGCATGTACATGCATGCAGACATACAGGGTGTGTTACACCATGTGGTAAGACTCCATGCCTGTGATCAGAAGGTCAATCGATCAAATCCTATGGCTGGCAGAGTGATGTCACCATTGGACCCTTGAGGCCCCTAACCCCACCTGCTCTAGGGACTGGTCGGCCCTACAGTCTCACTTGCATCCAGCTTTGTACCCACACACATAATCATAATATATGAGCAGTTGCAAGACATCAGGTAGCCAAATTACAATTTGGATGGTGTGTGTGGAAAGGGGAGAAGCCAGAGGGGACCTAAGCAACAACACGAACGGCATGCAAAGCTGGCACACGTGTGGTGGGGGCAAGAAGCAAGCACCCGACCCTGGAAGTGTGAGACAACACTGCTAACGGAGTATGTGATGATGCAATTCACATCTCCGTCATCTATTAATGTTTCCATTCCTGGTCACACAACTAACAAAGCACAGCCCAATCAAGCTCCTTCCCTTTCAAAAATGCGTAACAATCCATTTACAGATTATTGTTGTTCTTTTCATTTATAAGCACAATCGCTGGGTCCAAATGAGATATTTTGCATATCTAATTCAAGCAGCAGCTGATTGACAGTTCACTCATATTTAATTCATCCTGAGCATTAACAGTTTCCAGCATTTTCTCAATGCTTTTCTTAGCAAGGTAAACACAGACACACAACACGGCAGAGATGACAATAGCAAAATAAAACCGCTACAGAGAAACCATGCAAAAGCATTGATAACAATGAATCGGTGTATAAAAAGCCACATTACATGGATCTAAAGTTGTATATCTAAAGTTGCGTGCATGTAATATACATGTCATGTTGTACATGATAGCGTCAGGATTAAACTACCTAAAAGCACAGTTTAAGTGATGTTATTTACATAAATCAAGAAGATCCTTAGCAGTGGGAACATTGATTATGTCACAATGGTGGTAACACCATTGAATTAATGACTGTTGTTATTTTCAGAAATGACTGTTGTTATTTTCATCCCATCCTGTTATGGATCATATAATAAATATTTTAAACACAAGACATATTTGCTCCACATGCTTGGCAGCAAAACAGGGTCTCACTTTCTCACACTGTGCTGGTTGACAGCCAACGGCTCCATCCGTTTCACAAATACTCACGTCTACACCCCCAGTCTCTGTGTCTTTTGCATATATTTTACTGCTGGAACACATGAAATCGCAATGAACTAGCTTTCATCTTCCGTGTTGTAATTATATTTAAAAAGGACATATTTCCTTCTCTTTTTTGTTTTTCTCTTGCTATAAAGAGTCAATCACATTTTACTATTAATGGGAAGCTCTGTCACTCAGTGTCAGTAAGTGTTACATGAAACATTTGCAGTAGCTCTAAAATCAAAATGTTTCCATAAACTTCATAAAAGTTCTATACAGAAGCCCAAGATATTTTTTTCCAGTCAAGCCTATTAATATATTACCCACTTCAACAGCTAAGAAAACATATTTTGACATAAACACTTGCGCAGAGCACAACTGATCCTAATACTCATAACTGCTAACACTCAGATGTCATTATAACAACTAAAAATAGGTAAATAAACCTTTAAGTAAAAGTAAATGCTATAATCACAAGAGGAATAGCAAAAATTATAATGCTTATGCAGAAAAGATGTTTAAACATCATCTGTAGAGCAGGTTAACATTTAAAGGTTCATGGGGATTGACCGGCAATTTCTGCAAATGAGCTTGTCCATAAAATGGACATACATGGATTAAGGCCTACATGTAAGCCTTAAACATGAAGACACCTGATAAAAAATTACCTGACAAATAATGAAACAGGACATCAGTTCATTAACGGCATTCTTATACTTATCAGAGAACATCTTCCAATTCTCTTTAAAACTGCACCTGACCTTAGTTTATTACAAGTCTGTGACAAATATGCACATTATGTGTACTTCCCAGTAACCTGTGTAAGTCCATTTAAACTTTTATCTAATAAATCATCATGAACTATCTTCATGCTTGCAAAGTTTCATCGGCACCATCATTTTGGGATGATACAAATTTCATGCAACATCGACTACATTTTGTTGCAGTGTGGAAAAATGAAACTTGGTTTCTTAATTAAGTTCACTATTCAGGCCAGATACTGATCCCTGGTCCCGCATCTCAAAACCCAGTCAAAGCCCTACCTTTGTTTTTAGATCCTCCCCACACCATTTATCCCAAAACTTTGGTACCCAAATCAAGTGTGTATATATTGCTAATCCTCTTAAAAATATTGGAGGTGCTTTACTCACCCCCATAGATATTAAGGGTTTGGTTCAGACCTCGATTTTTGAGCCAGGATTTGGTTAATACCTTGGGAAAAAAAATTCTGAGTTTTATTAGTCACCGACAATTTGGAAGATTAAATGGAAGAACACTAAAGAATGTTAGATTAACATAACTTCACATAAAATAACCATGTAAACAATAATACATTTTTAAATGGAATATTATACTGTACTGGGTAACCAAAATGTTCCCAGGCCGCTGACCTGAATGTGCTCTGTAATCTCAGGGTCTAATGAAACTAGCCTAGCTTTTACTGCAGGTGTGATTGCTCAGTTGTGATTGGACCAGAATAGTCACGTGACACTCACAGTTGTAAAACAAGTGTAATGTATAAAATTTACAAAATATATAGCCATGACTTTAAATTGTGTGATTTACATGTGTTATAGTGTTAATTTTGA